>NC_087212.1:81085170-81115170 GCF_015104395.2 Macrobrachium nipponense | reverse complement strand
GGGAATCATGGCTACTACGAAGAGTAGTGGGGACAGTGAGTCACCCTGGAAGATCCCTCTCCTGATATGAACCTCTGCTAGTTTTATTCCAGAGCTTGTAAGTATTGTATTCCAGTTGCGCATTGTATTTTTGAGGAAGCTGATGGTGTTTTCCTCTGCCCCATATATTTTCAGGCATTCTATTAGCCATGTGTGGTATCATGTCGAAGGCTTTCTTATAGTCTATCCATGCCATGCTTAGGTTGGTTTTTCCTTCTCCTACTGTTCTTCATTACCATTTTGTCTATCAGGAGCTGGTCTTTTGTGCCCCTACACTTCCTTCTGCAGCCTTTCTGTTGGTGGGGGTTGGTGTTTGTCTCCTCTAGGTAGTTATATAGCCTTTCACTGATGATACCTGTTAGTAACTTCCACATTATTGGTAGGCAGGTGATAGGCCTGTAGTTACTGGCTATATTTCCCTTACTCTTGTCTTTTTGTACTAAGGATGTTCTTCCTGTGGTCATCATTTGGGTGCTTGGTGATTTGAGATACAATGCTGGAGTTGTTCTGCTATTCGTGGGTGTAGGGCCTTGAAGTTTTTCAGCCAGTATCCATGGATTTCATCGGGACCTGGGGCTTTCCAGTTTGGCATTTTCTTTATTATTATTATTATTATTATTATTATTATTATTATTATTATTATTATTATTATTATTATTATTATTATTATTATTAACAACTAGCTGGTTACCCGCTCTACGGGCGGGTCCCAGCTAGATTGGTCCGTGGTGGTGTAACCCAGAGCATAGTTTATGAAAAGAAAATAGATAAATCAAGCCCCAATTGAATATTACAGTACCACGACCTGAATTGTGAGGAATGCAAATCTGACAAAACAAACAACATCCTTGAAAATGAATATCAAAATGAAGCATCATAAACATATATTTACCAATCCCTACTAAAAGCATATTCATCTGCTGCTTCATATGAGTGACTTACTAGTGTTTTTTAATAATTATGTCACTGATGTTTACCGTCTTTTCCAAATAATAAGCCATTATGTATACAGGAGTTATGTATGATAAAATCGTAAAGTAAATAAGTCTTTGGGCAAAACCAGCCCCGTTTCACGGTATAAGTAGTAGTAAATCACTTCTATAGAAATCTCATTCCCGTCAGACCGAAGGCCTGGGCGCCCATACCAATCATACATATATACATACACACATTGCCAAATATATAATAGATAAAACGAGGGAATATTTGATGAAAGGAAGACTTCATTAGTTCATTTCCATCAACTTATACAACTAATTATTTTTTCCTTAATCGAGCTCTGCACCGTTTCTAAAAGAATAGGTTTCTGTCCCGGAACAACCTAAATTATAGTAACGTTTGTAAAGTCCGCCATCAATGTTCGTTAGAATACACATATAATATAAAAATAAAAACCACAGTCGTAACCTGGTATTAAAGAAGATTATTTCAGCATAGTCTTCTTTCTTGCGAATATCTTCCGCTCCCTATGATATATCTCATTATCCACAGGTGCATTTTCGTACTTCTCTCCTCCAAGAGTCGTTTCTTTGTCATTTCTTAGAAACCGCAATATCTAAATGGCGTGAAAATTTAGCTGCTCTTTTTTCGGTTGGGATGCTTCTCGATGTAAAATTTATATAAAATTATATGAAGAGAAATTTTTTTTTTTTTTTTTTTTGTATTTTAAGATACCAAATATACTGTCCATAGCCTCAAGGCTAATAGTTTTCTCTTGGATGTGTCAAGTTTCTAAACTTGAATAAACGAAATAGCTGAGATAACAAACATTTGATGGCATCATGAGGATGTTTTCCTCATTCTACAGTATAGCAGATATTATGGATGTTTCTGTTAGTTATTGTGTTCCAGAGGGTAAAAATGGTTATCCGAAGACAATTCTTAAGTTCTCCATTCAAATGGAAAACATAAAAGTCAGTTTGGCCGATTGCGATTTGAACATCTTGTTTTGTGGTCAATAAATTTGAAGAGGAAATAGATAAACTATATTGGAAGATAAGATACCATAAGAAAATAAATGGGCAATATAAGTTGCTAAGAAGGGATATATGCTCCATATCATTCTTCTTTTCCAGAGAATCGTAAATAAATTAGAAGAGAAAAAATATAACTCCTTTAGGGACATAAGACAAACTTGTACAATAAATGAGGGGAAGTAAATAGTTTATATCCCTCTTCTATTCCGCAGAGTTCCTCTTCATTACGGAGGGTCATAAATCATGGGGAATCATGTATCATGCGATGATGCATTGATAATGGAGGCAATACTTTGGGAATAATGTGCCTCATTTTTTAAAGTGATTTAAGGAGGCAAATTGGGGGCGTCTCTCGGCGGCGCCTGTAATGGAGTTTTAATGTTCCTTGGCGACGACAAGTGTCTAACTCCATGACTGGACAAATCTATCGATAAAGCTTGCATTTCAATATGATTTATCTCTACGCACCACATGTGTACAAATACACACACATACACAAACAACACACACACACACACACACACACACACACACACACACACACACACACACATATATATATATATATATATATATATATATATATATATATATATATATATATATATATATATATATATATATATATATATATATATATATATATATATATATATATATATATATATATATATATATATATATTATATATATATATATATATATATATATATATATATTATATATATATATATATATATATATATATATATATATATATATATATATATATATATATACTATATATATATATATTATATATATATATATATATATATATATATATATATATATATATATATATATATATATATATATATATATATATATATATATATATATATATATATATATATATATATATATATATATATATATATATATATATATATATATATTATATATATATATATATATATATATATATATATATATATATATATATATACTATATATATATATATATATATATATATATATATATATATATATATATAAATATATATATATATATATATATATATACATACACAGGGTGTATCGAAATTAGAGCCCCCCCCCCCCCCCCAACAATTTTACAGCATAAACTGAAATTGATATGGACGAAAACAAAAGTAATTCAGAACGGGTAGTTATTTATCTTTCTGAGTATTTAATATTTTGTGTGGCCTCCATCTGCCTGTACCACAGCCTGCGTTCTTGATGGGTATGATTTCAGCAAATCGTAAAAAAGCTGAGATTAAAACTCTATTTCCCTGAGCACTTTGGTCACTTCTCTTCAGGTCGTAGAGGCTTGGTATACCATCATAGTTCCCTGTGCACACTTTAACATGATCCTTTAAGATATTACCAATGTTTTCACACCCATTAAGGTCAGGGGAGCTACCTGGAAATTCACTTGACTAGAAGAAATTGATACCACTGTTTTGAAGCAGTTCTGTGTCTGAAGAGCCTTGAAACATGGCGCCTTATCATGCAAAAATGTGACTTCTTCAACAGATAACACATTTTCAGCATATTTGAGGAAAGGAAATACTCCACCAATAAGCACAGTTTTTCTAAAGTATTCCCCATTCCATGAATGTCCTTTTTCTTTTATGATCCACATTAACCGTTTGGCTGTGAAACAGAGAAAAATTCCCAAACATTCAGGAAATTTCAGAACTTGGCGATAGCGCACGTCATAGCTGATATCATCCAACTTTGCAGCCCAAATGTCATTTTTATGATTTGGTTTCCTGACTGGTGCAGCAACATAGAGAAAGTCAGCTTCATCCCAATCTTTAAGAAATGAACCACAAAGCCATGCACGATCTTCTCTGTTGCTGAGTGATGTTCAGCTTGCTCATAACATGAAGTGGCTTGATATCAGATTTTTCAACTCACGATATACAGCACTATAACTTCTCTTCTTTCCCCTTTTTGTTTCTAGTTTAAGCGCCAATTTACATAGACTTTCTTGGTCTACCCACTACCTCAGCTATGATGTCTTTTAACTCCTGAGAAAGGCCTTCCAAGATTCTCACTCTTTTCGCAATGACAGTCATGTATTTTTGTTCCAGTTGCTTTTAACAAAGGATTCATCTCTTTTAATGCATTTAGCTATCCAGGAATGTGGAATGAAGGATGCGCCAGCATCCCTGGCCTCTCTGAAGATTATAGCCCGGATTCGGTCAATCCATCTGAAAATACGAGAAATGTAAAATGAAAAATATCTTAATAGAAACTTAAGATAATGTAGTTGGAGATAGGCTATAGCAGAAAACTTCATAACTTTCCAATTGTTATGCGGAGGGGGGCTCTAATTTCGAAACACCTCGTATATCTATATATATATATATGTATATATATATATATATATATATATATATATATATATATATATATATATATATATATATATATATATATGTATATATATATATATATATATATATATATATATATATATATATATATATATATATATATATATATATATATATACATAAGAAATATGCCCAAATAATGTATGGACGGGATACAAAATTGATAATGGCTTAGTGTAATAAGTGCCCTTTCTTCACTTTTGTTCATCTCCTACATTGGCAGTTATAATGGGCTTTAAGAAAGGAATTAACATCACAGGATTTTGTGTTTTTTGCAGATGATATAGCTTTTTGGACATATGACCAAGAGGAATTACAAGGAGCACTGGTATGTTAAATGATTGTTTAACAGAAACAAATCCATGAATGAACATAAAAAAAGAAATATTAACAGTCAGCAGACAACCTCCAGCAACGACAAACATCATGATAAGGAATACAGTGATAAATGATACCGACTCATTCAAATATCTGTGATGTGTGTTTACAGATATGGACGATAAGGAGCTCTTTATCTAATGATGAGAGATGCGTGTGTACCGAGAGAAAAGTAAAGAAAGCTATATTCGAGGGATTGTTAAGACTAATGACATACAGATCGGAGAGATGGACAATGACGAGAAAGACAGGAGTATGGTCATAGCCTTAGAGATGAAAAGCCTGCGAACAATAACAAACAAAACAATAAGAGACAGAATTAAAAATAGGAATGTTAAAAGAATTGTAGGAGTGACACCTTTTATGAACAAGACTGAGAAGGGACAATTGAGATGGCTGGTCATCTTAATGAAAATGGATGAAACTATAATTGCAAAGACGAGACAAAAATGGACATCTGAAGAAAGGAGATCGAGAGGTAGACCTCGTAAGCCCTGGAAGAATGGCGCGGAGGAAACCCCGACAGTGCTTAACATGCCAACAACTGAAGAGCTGTAGAGAAATCGAATATTTGAAGACTGGAGAGATTGGTAATATATATATATATATATATATATATATATATATATATATATATATATATATATATATATATATATATATATATATATATATATATATATATATATATATATATATATAATATATATATATATATATGTATATATATATATATATATATATATATATATATATATATATTATATATATATATATAATATATATATATATATATATATATATATATATATATATATATATATATATATATATATATATATATATATATATATATATATATATATATATATATATATATATATATATATATATATATATATATATATATATATATATATATATATATATGTATATATATATATATATATATATATATATATATATATATATATATATATATCCCTTTCTGAGTGGTGGGAATACCTTAACGTTGTGGAAGGGTTTGTGTATCACCATGACCAGCAAAGCTGAACTAGTTTGGGCCACCCATACTAGGTTGGTTTGCTCTTCATGTCTGGCCAAACCCCAGACATGAATATATATATATATATATATATATATATATATATATATATATATATATATATATATATATATATATATATATATGTGTGTGTGTGTGTGTGTGTATATATACATATATATAAAATCTGTCTCTATTTCCCATCACTTACTGTTACTTCTTTCAAATGAAAACAATATTTTTAGGAAGTTTCAATTTTAACTGAATGGCACCTGTAGGCTTGTTCCATATGAATAGGGTTCATATTTTGAATAGAATTATATAATATAATAATCTAATAACTTTCCACAAATACGTATTCTTGTACCTCCACCTTTCATCGAATTGCTTGAGAACATGGCGTGTTTCCAAACCTCTACATAGCGTCCACTTTAACAGAAACATTTACGAAGAAAGAGGCTCATTTCTGCTTCCTTCCATATTTTGCATAAAACTGATTCAAATCGTCAAATTATTTCATGGGTGAGCGGGGAATGTAGACGGTTGTGGGTGGCGGGCGGCCTTGGGCCAGGTTTTGAAGGTTCAATAGGTAACCTTGGTTTAGTGACTTTATGTTTACAATTATGTCTACAAGATTTTTTTCTAGGATTTAGTGGTCTCCTTCAGATCAAAACAAATATGATTTTCTAAAAATATTGGCTCATCATTATACTTTGCAAAGGAACAAAACTTTAAACTACTACAATGGAACACACACACACACACACACACTCACATTTTTAGATTCCCAATGAGCTTGCCTGAAGGGTGAAGGTTTATAATAAGAAATGAAAACGGAAATAAATCAAATGAAAAAAGTTGTTACTCAAGTAACATAAGACCGCAAGCAAGGGATGGAGAGTAAAAGGCAGAAAACAACTCAGCAATGGATTGAAACAATGTTGCAAAGAACCTTGCATACCACCTACAATGTATTACTCTAGGCTCACCGTAGGTAGTGGTGCCACTGAAACCTTCTCAAAGGGAGAGCTGCAATGTAACAGGATAAAAATGTCTTTCTTTGATATAACTGTAAATTATTTTCAGGAAAGAAAGTTGCTACAGGCTTTAACTTAAGAAAAAAAAAATACTAATAATGGGATTTGTCGGAAGTAAAAAGAATTCCAATAATGTAGATGTCAATATTCTCAGAGCAATATTTAAGTAAGTTAAAGGAAAACAACCTTTAATATTTCAAGATTTCTTCACCTGTCATTGTGAAAAGAATCCGATTTGTCATTATCTCAAAACTTCTTCCTTCTTTCCTTTAATACCAAAACTTCTTCGTCCGTAGGAAACAAAGACGAGGAGATAAGCTTAGGGACCTTGCAATCACAGTTCCCTCTCTGCTTTTGCTCTTTTCCAGAATTTTGCCCCCCTACCCCCTTCTCTCTCTCTCTCTCTCTCTCTCTCTCTCTCTCTCTCTCGTCTCTCACATCTCTCGTCTCTCTCCCCCCTCTCTCTCTCTCTCTCTCTCTCTCTCTCTCTCTATCTTTGTCTCGAATGACACGTGTAAAATATCACATGGAAGTCAATATTCAAAAAGACCCGACTAAAAGAATTTCCCAACCCGCAGGAAAATATTAAAAAAATAAAAAATAAATCACAGATACCCAATAAAACAAGTTATAAAACTTCCACGTTGATCGTGACCGAATATACAAACTAAAACAATGATTTTATCTCATCAACATGAAATTACTTGTTAATCTACATTGTGGCGCAGATAAACCGACGATGTAACGAACAATAAAATGTTATTAAGATTTTTTAGCTTGAAATCATCGAATTAGAACACACACGAGGCATAAATAAAAATCATTAGGCCAATTTACCGAGAGGAATATTGAAGTGTATTTCCATACTGGGCGAAGTTTCGTGTTTGTTCAAAAACGCCGATGATTTGTATCTAGTTGTTATTCGATGGAGCTCATTGCATTGGAGTGGAATTCCATTCATGAAGCGGTGATGTGTGGATGTTTATTTCATTAAGAGAATCGCCTATTATGCAAATTACCTTGTAAATCGTTTAGGCTTTCTGCATATTCATTTTGCAAAGGTAACTGGTTACAGACAATGTTCCAGGATTCATAGATTATATCGCAAAGGAAGAGCAATATTCACCTTTTAAAAAAGATGAAAAATATCAAACAACTGATAATATGAAAAGTAGTCTCCTGCTCTCTATAACGAATTCAGGCTATTGGATTCATCACCTAACGAAAACAATGACTTAAAACATTAAATGATAATTGCTTCACGAGTAACTAAAACACACCTGAAAGTTTGATTAATAATTATTCCATCGAAGATATGTAATAAACTTTAATATATTTCGTGTGATGATTCTAAGCCAAAAGGGCAAATCAAATACACAGCATTTAAAAAGGTATCAGCAATTACACTGCAAAATAGTTGCAGAAAATAAGTCAAATTACTTCATTTTACTCTTATAGATAATAATAATAATAATAATAATAATAATAATAATAATAATAATAATAATAATAATAATAATAATAATAATAATAATAATAATAATAATAATAATAATAATAATAATAACAATAATAATATAATATTAATAATAATAACAACAACAACAACAACAACAACAACAACAATAATAATAATAATAAAATAATAATAATAATAATAATAATAATAATAATAACTCCAGCATTGTATCTCAAATCACCAAGCACCCAAATGGATGACCACAGGAAGAACATCCTTAGTACAAAAAGACAAGAGTAAGGGAAATATAGCCAGCAACTACAGGCCTATCACCTGCCTACCAATAATGTGGAAGTTACTAACAGGTATCATCAGTGAAAGGCTATACAACTACCTAGAGGAGACAAACACCATCCCCCACCAACAGAAAGGCTGCAGAAGGAAGTGTAGGGGCACAAAAGACCAGCTCCTGATAGACAAAATGGTAATGAAGAACAGTAGGAGAAGGAAAACCAACCTAAGCATGGCATGGATAGACTATAAGAAAGCCTTCGACATGATACCACACACATGGCTAATAGAATGCCTGAAAATATATGGGGCAGAGGAAAATACCATCAGCAAAAAATACAATGCACAACTGGAATGCAATACTTACAAGCTCTGGAATAAGACTAGCAGAGGTTAATATCAGGAGAGGGATCTTCTAGGGCGACTCACTGTCCCCACTACTCTTCGTAGTAGCCATGATTCCCATGACAAAAGTACTACAGAAGATGGATGCCGGGTACCAACTCAAGAAAAGAGGCAACAAAATCAACCATCTGATGTTCATGGACGACATCAAGCTGTATGGTAAGACCATCAAGGAAATAGATACCTTAATCCAGACTGTAAGGATTGTATCTGGGGACATCAGGATGGAGTTTGGAATAGAAAAATGCGCCTTAGTCAACATACAAAAAGGCAAAGTAACGAGAACTGAAGGGATAAAGCTACCAGATGGGAGCAACATCAAACATTTAGATGAGATAGGATACAAATACCTGGGAATAATGGAAGGAGGAGATATAAAACACCAAGAGATGAAGGACACGATCAGGAAAGAATATATGCAGAGACTCAAGGCGATACTCAAGTCAAAACTCAACGCCGGAATTATGATAAAAGCCATAAACACATGAGCAGTGCCAGTAATCAGATACAGCGCAGGAATAGTGGAATGGACGAAGGCAGAACTCCGCAGCATAGATCAGAAAACCAGGAAACAAATGACAATACACAAAGCACTACACCCAAGAGCAAATACTGACAGACTATACATAACACGAAATGTTTCATGAAGTTTGATCTATTTAAAATTGTTCCAAAATATCATATTTATAGATAAATATGTACAAAATGTTTCGGATTTTATTTACTTATCTAATAATATATTTATAAAGTAAAAATGTATAAAATGTTCGGTTCTTGTTTATTTTCCTCTTTATAGAATACCCGGACCATATACTGTATTTAATATGTTTGGATGAGATTTTTAGGGGGAAAATAAATAAATATATTATCCTTGCTTTAGGGGAAAAATAAAAAAAAAATATACATAAAAAATAAAACATTAAATATTGAAAATATAAAAAAATAAACGAATATATATTTTCAACAATAAACAAATTGTATTGAAATTTTAAGGAGAAAATAAATAAAAATAAATATAATATACATCAAACAGTCAAAAAATGCTTATGTTTTATAAACATAATATATAAAGAAGAATATAAACAACAAAAACAAATTTCTTTGTTTTATAAACATAATTTTAATCGATCTTGTCCCTAAACCTGGTCCGGATTGTCCGTGTACCGGTCCAGCTGGCAAACGGCGGATAGAGCCTTACTCCTACCCAGTCTGAAAAAATACGAAATTCTATTGATTAAAGTCTGAAAAAATACGAAAATCTATTGATTAAAGTATTTATTATTACAATCTGCATCCGAAAATGACATTCCTTACCGAAATGATACATATTTATAACAATATTCTTATCCTGTGTTTATTTTCCGGCCGGTTTCGCCTCGGTTTCGCACGTTTTCTCCCGTTTTAGCCCGGTTTCTCATTTCCGTACTACCGGGAGAGGGCTACTAAATATAGAGGACTGCGTCAACATCGAAAACAGAGCACTGGGGCAATATCTGAAAACCAGTGAAGACGAGTGGCTAAAGAGTGCATGGGAAGAAGGACTAATAAAAGTAGACGAAGACCCAGAAATATACAGAGACAGGAGAATGACAGACAGAACAGAGGACTGGCACAACAAACCAATGCACGGACAATACATGAGACAGACTAAAGAACTAGCCAGCGATGACACATGGCAATGGCTACAGAGGGGAGAACTAAAGAAGGAAACTGAAGGAATGATAACAGCGGCACAAGATCAGACCATAAGAACCAGATATGTTCAAAGGACAATAGATGGAAATAACATCTCTCCCATATGTAGGAAGTGCAATATGAAAAATGAAACCATAAACCACATAGCAAGTGAATGCTCGGCACTTGCACAGAACCAGTACAAAAAGAGGCATGATTCAGTGGCAAAAGCCCTCCACTGGAGCCTGTGCAAGAAACATCAGCTACCTTGCAGTAATAAGTGGTACGAGCACCAACCTGAAGAAGTGATAGAAAACGATCAGGCAAAGATCCTCTGGGACTATGGTATCAGAACGGATAGGGTGATACGTGCAAACAGACCAGACGTGACGTTGATTGACAAAGTCAGGAAGAAAGTATCACTCATTGATGTCGCAATACCATGGGACACCAGAGTTGAAGAGAAAGAGAGGGAAAAAATGGATAAGTATCAAAATCTGAAAATAGAAATAAGAAGGATATGGGATATGCCAGTGGAAATTGTACCCATAAACATAGGAGCACTAGGCATGATCCCAAGATCCCTGAAAAGGAATCTAGAAAAGCTAGAGGCTGAAGTAGCTCCAGGACTCGTGCAGAAGAGTGTGATCCTAGAAACGGCACACATAGTAAGAAAAGTGATAGACTCCTAAGGAGGCAGGATGCAACCCGGAACCCCACACTATAAATACCACCCAGTCGAATTGGAGGACTGTGATAGAGTAAAAAAAAAAAAAAAAAAAAAAAACAATAATAATAATAATAATAGAAACTGAGCAATGATGGAAAGAAATGAAGGATTCAACGACAACGACGTAAATGGAACCTCTGGCAACAGAGGAGCGTCGTCCGGCAGCCAGGTAATCATCCCAATTGAAGGGGAAGACGGTCAGGTACTTGGAGGTCGTCATCCAGCAACTGACCACCACAACGACAGTAACCAACAACCCGAGACTGGAGCTACAGAAGCAAACCAGAGAAAGAAATGGACAAGAGAAGAAAATAAGGAAATATGGAGATGCTACATCAGAAGCAACCCGACGGAGAGAGGATATAGAAGAAGATTGGTCAACATCTGGAATGAGAGGAATAACACCCACCAAACAGAGCAGAGGCTGGCAGACCAAGTAAGGAACATAAAGAAGAAGAACTGGCTCTCCCCAACAGAAAGAGAAGCACTGGAAAGGGAAATAACACACGGCAACGAATTACAAGAATACGAACTGAGAGACGATGCCACAGAAGACGACAGGGATGATGAGGTATCAAACAACGACACACGAAGAAACCGACAAAGTAACAGACAGGACGGAATGGGTAGAAAATATCAGACAATGGATGAAGCCAGATACAGAGAGAACAAAGATCCCCCCATGAAAGCCTCCAACACCAAGAAATTAAGGGAGAAAACAAGTGAGGTCAATGAAATAATGAGACTAATACACACCACCAATATCACAGAAACAAATAACTTGACATATGCAGGAGCAAGATTAGTAGCAGAACTGATGGGGACACGAACACCAACACCACCAGCACAATCAACCCAACAGAAACCAAAACAGCAACCGTCTTGGAAAAGGCGCCTGGAAAAACAAATCATGGTGATGAGATCTGACTTGAGTAAACTGAAAGAGATGGCAGAAAAAAGGCTAAGAAGCAAGAAAACAAGGGAGGAACTCAACGAGAAATACAAAGTACAGGAGAGGGGACTAAACAACACAATAGAAGATGTAAAACAGAGGCTTAAGGCCAAAGCACATAAGATCCAATGATACATAAACAGGAATAAGGGATACCAACAGAACAAACTATTCGGAACCAACCAGAAAAGACTATACAGCCAACTAAGAGGGGAAGAAAACCACCAAGAAATTCCTGAAGCCGAACCTAGTAAGAGACTCTGGGAAAACATATGGAGCAATCCGGTATCACACAACAAACATGCAACATGGCTCCAGGAAGTCAAGGCTGAAGAAACAGGGAAAATAAAACAAAGATTCACTGACATCACGACAGACACAGTCAGACACCAACTAAAGAAAATGCCAAACTGGAAAGCCCCAGGCCCCGATGAAGTCCAGCATTGTATCACAAATCACCATGCGTCCAAATGGATGACCACAAGACGAACATCATTAGTCCAGAAAGACAAGAGTAAGGGAAATATAGCCAGTACCTACAGACCTATCACCTGCCTGCCAATAATAAGGAAATTACTGACCCAGTCGAATTGGAGGACTGTGATAGAGCCCCCCCCCAAAAAAAAATAAATAAATAATAATAATAATAATAATATATAACAAGCGGGGTGGTTTACAATTGTTGGGTCGGTTATTTGTCTGAACTGTAAACCACCCCACCTGCTACATACTTATACCTGTGCATCATGTATCTCAGTAATTATAATAATAATAAGTGATACGGAAAAGGATGAAAACCATAGAGTAAGCCAAGGTAATTTATAAATAACGACCCCGTTTTGTTAAGTCAGTGAGCTCGATAAAAAGAATGCCCTTTCCACTTTCTATCCCAGGATTTTCTAAATAATCATTGGTTGGGGACGAAATGTCTGTTATTCATAGTCTCCCATGAATGGATATCTTGAAAAGGAATGTAAATGTATATGCTTTGATTGTAATAATGATCGCTCTCCACCTCCCTTGCTAATTGGTCGCTTCATAAGTTATCAGTCAGTTGTAACAGCAAAACAGGTGATAAACCAAACTCATGCTAGCTAATTTCCAAGTTCTCTTCTCCCTCCTGTGTCAACATATGCGAATTGGTTCTGTGACCAACCCTTTGTCAATACAACAAATTATGACGATGTTTTTTCGCTATGATATGTGCGCAGCTGCCTCCCTCTGACAAGCCTTCCTCTTAATTAAATGCATAATGAGGTGACACATCATTTGCATATTATCTTGGAGGCTGCCAAAGTAACTCCCTGCAATTACTTCCGGTCTCTTTCCATAGAGGTGAGATGAAACCAAAAATTCATTCTGCACGTGGATGTAATTTCGAGAGAGAGAGAGAGAGAGAGAGAGAGAGAGAGAGAGAATCATATTATTGCTTTTTTGTCACGCTGATGGATAAATAAAATCATTTATAAATTTACTTAAACAAGGTTTATTATAATGTCAAAATCATTGTACTGATTCCTATTCCATTCTGATATAAAATCGTATCGTTAAAGGATCAATGCAGTTTCAGTATCTGATATAATTTTACATCGCAGCATAAACTTCCTTGTTGGAGAGTGGTTTACGTGCTCGCCTACCGATTCGGTAGTCCGAGTTCGGTCCCTGCCCTGCCAACTTGGAATTAGAGGAATTTATTTCTGGTGTTTAGAAATTCATTTCTTGTAGCTCCCATTGTTAGGTAACCAATTGGTTCCTGGCAACGTAAGCAAATCTAATCCTTCGTACCAGCCCAAATAGAGCTGTTAATCAACTCTGTGATTTGGTTAATATAAAATATACTTACATCACAGCAGTATATAGGAAAATAAGATAAAACATAAAAAAAATAAACTCAGAGATAAGATAGATCATATAAAACATAATTTTAATTTAAAAAGGTAATTTGATAAATAATTATGATAATAGTGATATAGCATTATTCTCATGCAATCAATTTTATTTTTATATCGTTTTGTTGAAACGATTTCTGCATTAAGAAAGGTAAACCTTAAACTCTTTGTCTAATAGAAAATTTATTAATTAACGAATTGACAAAAAGAACTAATTGTAGTGGCTTATCCTGACAACCAAACAATTAAAACTAATTAGTAACTATGGAAAACTTGTCCAAATGTGTAGAACTAAAATAGGTAATACCACATATCAATATGTATAGGTTACATATTTACACTGTCTCTTACTGGCCTATGAAAAATGGTTAGAAGACGAATGTGGTGAGCTATTCTATTTGTTGACATAAAATTTTGAAATAGTAATGTCAAGACGAGAGCAGAATGTCTTCGGATTTGCCGCCTAAGGTCACCTTGACGAGAAGTTTTTGTGTAAACGCCTGTTCCAGTGGGCGGAACCAGTGAGTAATAATTTCTATCTTTTGAAAATAGTTGCTTCTTGGATAAAGGGGAAAATATAGAAAGAAGAAAACACTGTTATGTGTAGATCACAAATTATGAAATAAATGATGTGTTACGTTACGAACTCTTTTACTTGAACTTTTCATATAATTTTTGCGGCACTATCTGCCCAACCTTGGAGTGAAGAGGAGGGGTGGTGTGGAGAATCACAAGAACTTTGAAATATGGACACAGAGTAGTAAGTGACACTTTTCCTCAATTATCAGTTTTTTTTTTGTTATATTATTATTATTACTATTGATTAGGTCCTTCTCTCTTATGCGCCCGTATAATAAACCCCTTTTAATCTCATGTTTGATTTATGAGAATTATTATCATTTGTTTCTGTGGACTCATTTATAAAATGCACTGATATTTCAGTTATGATGTGTGTTAATAAGAGCCATATTTTATATGACAGGAACTCTGTCGATTTGGCGTATGTGAGTCGAATTATTACCGGTTTTGATAAGCCTTAATTGTGTATTTAACGAAAGGAAGAGATGCTAATTTTGCTATGTGACTATTTAATTTGTGGTACAAATATGCCGGAGTTTGGAGAAAGAAGGGTCTCTCATTTGTCTGTTCATTTGTGGGAATTGTTCAGTTGCACGGACTATGTACTAAACGGTCCATTTTCTATGTGTCGAGCTCCAATGATACTGTTTAAACAGTCTGCTTTCTATGTCGAGTTTTAATGAGAGAAATTCGAATTTTGTTTGATTATCTTAATCTACCTGCTCTCGTGATAATTGGTGTCTTGCTTATATTTTGGGAATAAAGTTTATTTTTGTAGTTCAGAGTTTAATTCCGTGCCTAAACTAATTCTTGCAAGTATCTTATGTGTTGATCAGAGATTTCATGATGGTATGCTACCATGTAAAGTGTTATTGCCTTCAGCATTCTTTGCATAAATATTATATATATATATATATATATATATATATATATATATATATATATATATATATATATATATATATATATATATATATATATAATATATATATATATATATATATATATATATATATATATATATATATATATATATATATATATATATATATATATATATATATATATATATATATATATATATATATATATATATATATATATATATATATATATATATATATATATATATATATATATATATATATATATATATATATATATATATATATATATATATATATATATAATATATATATATATATATATATATATATATATATATATATATATATATATATATATATATATATATATATATATATATATAATATATATATATATATATATATATATATATATATATATATATATATATATATATATATATATATATATATATATATATATATATATATATATATATATAATATATATATATATATATATATATATATATATATATATATATATATATATATATATATTATATATATATATATATATATATATAGTATATATATATATATATATATATATATATATATATATATATATATATATATATATATATATATATATATATATATATATATATATATATATATATATATATATATATATATATATATATATATATATATATATATATATATATATATATATATATATATATATATATAATATATATATATATATATATATATATATATATATATATATATATATATATATATATATATATATATATATATATATATATATAATATATATATATATATACATATATATATATATATCATACATATATATATATATATCATATATATATATATATATATATATATATATATATATATATATATATATATATATATATATATATATATATATATATATATATATATATATACTATATATATATATATATATATATATATATATATATATATATATATATATATATATATATATATATATATATAGTTATGGTCAGCCATGAGCTCCATACAGGTTCAAAAAAATTAAACTAAGAAAATTGATAATGGGACTGGAAAGTCTGGCAGGGGCAGAGGTAACAACGGGAAAAGGACTTCAACAAAACTGCAGAATAACCTTAAAACTACTTTATTAAGCCTAAATTATTCACATATATACAAGTGAGTCAGGTTTGGTCAAAAATTAATTAAATTACCAAAATAAATTAAATAGCAACACTCAATAACAAATGCAGCATAAATAAAGGTTACTTAAATAAACATCATAATGAACAATAAACATATCAAATTGCAGTTAACACTTGTTAAATAATTTAGCTACAACAACAACAAATCACGACAGCACAAACAAATGTACCAACAACTTAAATAATATAATGGTACACCAACCTTCATACATTACACATTGAAACCTTTAAGCAGCGTAAATACATACAATATAGAAATTGTTAAACAGCATAAATGCACATCTTTAAATACTTTAACAGCATAAATACCAATAGCTAAAAGGGTAATATAACAAATCAAGCAGCACAAATACCAAATTACTTGTATAAAATGACAAGGTAACAATAAAACATTATCTGGAGAATTACATTTAACACACCCTCGTGCAGTACAAAAAAACACCACGACAATCTACACAGATGTCAAGACCACGAAGGGTCCAAGAGGACAAACACCATTGAACTGCTGCACGATCATCGAAATACCCGCCCTATGACGGCCAACAGGAACATCTTCAAAAACACACAGATGATCGCCAGAGTCAAGGCAACAGCAAGTCTGCTGTCAAACAGGAACAACACCGTTCCTCCGATGGACAAGGTTCAGCCATCAAAAGCCATCCTCGAACTGCAGAGGGCCACAGGTAGCGAAATACCTTCAGTTCCAACATTCTCCAGCTCCAAGCTGCTATGCTGTCGAGATCTGTACTCGCTGCTATCCCAAACCTGACTCAAGTTAAATAAATGCAAGGAGCAAAAGTCACCTCTTACAAAGAAGAATAACCACTACTGGGTAAGGAGGGCATCTTCAACAAGGGAACAACGAGAGAACTGTTGTTCCCAACAATAACAAGCACTGAACCTTACACCTCCCCACCCAGAGAGAGAGAAAAAAAAAATCGATTTTTTTTTTTTTTTTTATACACTTCCTCCCAAGGTTACCACAAACCCCACCAGCCAAAACAGAACCATATCCTGGCCTAAGGTCGCCATTTGTTATGAACCACTGTTGGGTTAATCAGGTTCTTTATTAATAAGTATGAAAAAAATAAATGAAAAATGTATCAGGACTGAAAATCTGGCAGCAATTGAGGCAGTCAAAGGAGGACGAAACAAGTAATACGAAACAGAGACCTTAAGACTAATTTATTATATATAAAATGTACAATTGTTTGAATTCAATATTTACATAAAGGCATCAGTGGCAAAGCAAAAACCATTAAGCAAAAATAACCACATTTAATCTGAAAATTATCAGAAAAGGCAAATATCAAAAAGGCAAATATCGAACAATCAGTATAACAATCTTTAACAAAATGAATGAGTCAGGCAAATATCGAACAATCAGTATAACAATCTTTAACAAAATGAATGAGTCAGTACAACAAAAAGTAAACATTCCATGCAAACAGGGGAAAAAAAATTTACATAAATGCATCTGTAAAATGCCATAACAATTAATACAGTAACCTTAATACGAGCAGTTAGCAAATAGTTAGCAAGAAAACATAAGGTTACAACTATAGAAACAAATTAATAATGGACCATAAAAATCAAAAGCAGGGTTAAATTATGCCATAACTACACAGTTTCAATTTCATAATTACCTTAAGCATTAATATCAAAACACTGGGGAAAACCTAAGGCACTAAAGCCTTATGCATTAAATGCTACAGGACACTCAACACCCAGGAAAGCGTGGCAACTTGCAGAGATAACACCTGAGGACCCACTATGAATACCTCCTGAAGAAATTCACCCAGCCGAAGCTGTACACACAACACAGACGAAGCTGCCCTTCAGGAGAGCACAGACGAAGCTGCACACACAACGCAGATGAAACTGCCCTTCAGAAGAGCACAGACGAAGCTGCAACTCTGAAGCCGTGGTCCTCAACATAACACAGACGAAGCTGCTAACCCAGACAAAACTGGCTCTGCTGAACATCTTTATGCTCGTCCTTAACCCTGCAGGTCCTGAGTCGTAACCAAATAGCCATTACGGACTCCAACCGTGACTGCAAGGAACCCCCATGCTGCTTATAACCTTCTCAGGTCTCTGTATCTTACTGACTGAAGCAGTCAGACACGGGCTGTCGGACGTTACCTTACCTCCACCTCTTCTACCAATAAACAAGAGGTGAAGCGACCCTCACGGGGAAACAACCCGAAACAACAGTTTCGATCGTCCGAGACAAGAAAACAATACAAGAGGTGCTCAATACCCTTACAATATATATATATATATATATATATATATATATATATATATATATATATATATATATATATATATATATATATATATATATATATATATATATATATATATTGCGACGAAGGGCCAAATATCTGGTTACTGCACTTACCAATCCATAAATATTACCTCACCACAGCCAGACAGCTGAACCTTCATCACAGGTTAAATACGACTGAATACTCTAAAGGCAACAGTGATCCCTTAAACAACTTACCAGCACTGCAGAAAATCAGACTAAGTTCTATAACGCAGGTGCGAGATAATCTTATATGTAACTGAATTAATGAAAGGGCATCACTCCATCCACAACTCTAAAAGTCTAAGTATTTCCCTGATTTTAAAAGTCAAAGTACTTCCCTGGTTCTAACTCACTTCAGTTAAATTGAAGGAAAACAGCTCAATTACCACTCTAAGATTCTACCTAAACAAAATTAAATAAACTGGTGAGAAAGAAAAAGCCGATAAAAATCTTAAATGCAAAAATTTATTATCAAAATCAAAATTTATAAGTGAAATTCATAATCTCAGAAATATTACTGTTGCTTGAAAACAACACAAAATTTAATTACTTCTTGAGTTGATTATTAAGTAAAATTAAATCAAAATTAATTTATTGCTAAAATCAAAATCAACAAAATTAATTAATTCAATCCAATTTTAAAATTGTTAGGTAATAACAAAAATTTTGAAATTAATTCACAAGTGCTAAACAACACTAAAACTTAAAGGAATTCTAGGTAAATGTACATTAATTCACAAGTGGTAAATTCAATTAAATATACAATGATTAATTAATGAAAACAATTAAGTTAATCAAATTGTGAATGCAAATGAAACACAGAAAAATGTGTTAAATATCAAAATTGCAAAAAGAAAGCATTAATACACAGAATGAAAAAAACACACGTCAACAAGAAAAATGGATAAATGCACCAAAATTCACATCAATAAGAAAAATGGATAAATTCACACAAAATATTCACATCAAAAGAAACAAACATAAAACAAAAAAATTTGCAATGTGTAAAAATTTAAATTGTTTCACCAAACCTTTAGCATTCATAAAAGTTGCAACTTTTTAAATTTAATAACACATTACCTTGGTACCAATTATGTTTTTTCTGCTGCAGCTAGCTCCAAAATTTCACCATTCACAATACTTCAAAAAAGAAAAGGCACCTTTACACACTTGTACAATGTTGCTCAGATTCCACAATAAGCACTACGTAATACTAAATAACTAAGAAATACGAAATGCACAGGTTATGAGTGATCAATCACTAATAATAAAATCTTTACGTTAAGGTAAAATAAAAATAAAAATAGCGCGGTAGAGAGGGAGAGAGAGGATCTCTTCATGCCCAGTGTTCCAAGTTCGTAATGAACTTTCTCTCTCTCTCTCTTGTATGGGCGAGACATGAAGCCCTGACGGGATCAAATCATTTTGGACCCGAAGTTCAGCTATTATCATAAAAATTCTTTTTCAAAACAATAACTAAAGAGAAATTGGAATTACAATCGTGAATAACATTTATTATTACATGATTCAAGACAATAAAAGTATTTTATTATGAAAGGAATAAATATTTATATTGAAAGAAAAACTAATTGACGTCACTTCCCACAGATGACATATGCTTAAATCAGTTAAGGAAAACAATACAAATAAATCTCGTTCATCCTCACTAAACTTGATTGTTTACCATCTAGAAATATATATTCCACATAATTATTAATATATTTTTTTCTTGCTTTCCAGTGCTCACCACTGTTGTGAAAATTATATTTATTAGGTTATTCTTTCTTTTCGATGCTCTCCTGTCTCGTGTTTGTTCCCTCAGAAGTTCGTTTCGCCACTTGAGTCGGGTTTCTGAGCAGATTATAAAGACTTACTGTAATGAGTCTCGATTCTCAAAATATCCAGAATATGCGAGTGACTGATTTTACCTAAAGGGCTTCAAATTACTGTAACTCACTTTCTTCTGCTCTTTCCCATTTCTTCTATCTATCTATCTATCTATCTATCTATCTATCTATCTATCTATCTATCTATCTACCTTGGCACATACAACCTTCTCTAGTTTATAGATTTCATTTTCAAGTCGAGTTCTATTGAATTCTGTTTCCTCGATAGACGAAATGAAATTCTGGCATCCGTTGCCGACTTACAGACCGCGTTAGCTTGTAGTTTTCTTGTAATATACTTTTCGTATTATTGATAACGTGTAGCGATCTTCTTAACTTACTTTACAGAACTTTTATCAGTCTAGAGTGTTGGTTTTGTCAATTTATTTGTATTATTATCGGAGGTCAAAAGCCCTTATTTTCCTATATTTTTAACTCGTTGACGTGTTTTTAATTTGATGTTACGTTTCGTAGAGCAATCAAAAGCATCGACTACGATTTCTCGTTTGCTTTAATTTAATTTCATCATTTTATGTCAGAATTAACACAAGAATGCTTATTTGGATCTTTCCCGTTGGAATTGCTTCCAATCATTGTTCGAAGAAAGGTTTGAGGAAGAATCTTTAGAAACTGACTTTAACTCTCGACGAATTTTGGTAGAATTTTCCATTGGCTGCAACAACTGGATTGGAGTTCGTGTCCGTCTTTTGTCAAGAATGTTACACTTTTTCATTTGCTTTTCCTTCGGGATCTTTAAAGTTTAATCTTTAAATTTCCGATCCATGAAGCGATTTCACTGCCATTATCCCTACTATTTCTTCTCATTCTCAGACGCCACGCGTTGGGCTGCTTGAGTTCCTCTCTTCGCTTATTGAACTTGTTGTGTTATTTTATTCATCGCTACTTCATCCTTGTATGCGAAAAATCGTCATGAAACTTCTATGAAATGCAACGTTATTCACCTCAAGAAAAATGAACTATATTACTAAACACACACTCTCTCTCTCTCTCTCTCTCTCTCTCTCTCTCTCTCTCTCTCTCTCTCTCTCTCTCTCTCTCGACTGTGATGGTGGAACGATGGTTTGTAGAAATTATATTGTCAAATTAGTGAATTAATTGAAGAATGCAGTCAAAGACAAATTAAGATTTTGCATAATATGATACTTCTTTAATATTTGAATATTGGGTATACAATGACTGGTAGCAATAAACGCTGAATTAAGCTATACGGTGGAAAGTCTTTGCTTCATGTACTACAAAATGATAGAATTTGGTGTTGTTTTATCATTGTCATTATATCTCTTTCCGATCGTAAAATGTTATTAATGATAAAAAGCTGTGTTAAAAGTTATTGTTATATTACCAAGAGGGCAACCCGCTGTCATTATTCTCTTTGGGGAAAATGTCCTTTTCTGCTTGAGCTCAGTTCAGAAATACCGAGGAACAGTCCTGATCACTGCAGAGAGAAGCTCTCGAATTTCTTGCAGCTTTTCCTACTTGTGGACGCTAATGAAGTGGACATTTCTTTCCTCAATCATGAAGAGTCTTAAACATCCCCACCTTTTCCTCTAGCATTACATATATATATATATATATATATATATATATATATATATATATATATATATATATATATAATATATATATATATATATATATATATATATATATATATATATATATGTGTGTGTGTGTGTGAATGAAAATAGCTTTGAAACTAGGTTGTTTATTTCGCCATTGAAGTCCTTGATTATTATCATTATTATTATTTCAGCCATATATGTGGCTACGTTCTGCTGATAATATTGTATTTCTCATCACGATTGACCATTTGCAAATACAATTTTAAGGTCGTTCTTTATTGCATAGGCTTCTATATCGACTTCAGTTAGCAACAATTCCAGCTGTGCTACATAGCAAAGACTACCATCGTCCCACACAAAGGTTCCAGCTGGATTTCCGTCAGTCTAGAACTGATGGTCCCTTTTTTTGTCTTTGGGTGTCTCATATGCATCTGTTAATCCGACCGTAAAATCTAAATATGTCATTCCGACCGTATGCATATGCATGCATATGTTAATCCGACCGTAAAACATAAATATGTTAATCCGACCGTATGCATATGCATTTGTTAATCCGACCGTAAAACCTAAATAAACAAGTTCTTAGTTTTATAGCTAAAATATCACATCTTTTGGCAAGCCAGATCTTAAGATAAGACGTTAAGGCATTACACAGTAAATCATGATGTGTTAGAAATAATACAAAGGTTTTGAGACGTTTAGGATTAAAAATCTCTCCGGAAAACTTGGAGATTTTCTGCTCATCGGATTTCTTTTCTTTTCCATCATACGGACAATTAGAGCGGCAGCCCGGACCGTTGAGATACAACGAACGAGATACCGACTGTAACCCCTACTGGTATTTAGGAGTAGACTTGTAAACTGTGAAACTGACCGTCTGCCGAAAATATATGGGTGGCTTACTTAACAAGCACCACTAATTGCTCGTTAGATTTTGGGTCTAGATCCAATATATGAGATACCAGATGAAACTAATATATAATATATCTACAGACTCTACTGATTACAGAATGACCAGTGACAGACATTTTGGAGGGTGGGTTCCCCCTGACAGACGCACTGAAAAGGGGGGGTTAATTGGATCTAGATCCAACTTAGGAGATACCGAGTAAAATTTACACTACAATAGCACTGCACATCCTAGAATACTGTGGTGGTAGTGCCAGACATTTTAGTGGGTGGTTACCCCCTGACAGACACCCCACAACGAGTGGGGAGGGGGAGGAGGAGAAAGGATTTGCATCTAACATGGAGATACCAAGTAAAATCTGTACTACAATAGTTCTGCACATCATAGAGTACTGTGGTGGTAATACCAGACATTTTAGTGGGTAGTTACCCCCTGAGAGACACCCCACAACGAGTGGGGGAGGAAGAGAGAAGGGGAGGGGGAGACAGGATCTCCATCCAACATCATAGTACCAAGTAAAATTTGTACTACAATAGCACTGCACTTCCTAGAGTACTGCAGTGGTAATGACAGATATTTTAGTGAGTAGTTACCCCCTGACAGGCACCCCACAACGAGTGGGGGGGAGGGGGAGGGGGAGGGGGAGCCAGGAACTGCATCCAACATTGGAGATATCAAGTAAAATTTGTACTACAATAGCACTGCACATCTCAGAGTACTGCGGTGGTAATGACAGATATTTTAGTGGGTGGTTTCCCCCTGACAGACACCCCACAACGACTTGGGAGGGGAAGGGGGAGGGGGAGCCAGGATCTGCATCCAACATTGGAGATACCAAGTATAATTTGTACTGCAATAGCACTGCAGATCCTTGAGTACTGTGGTGGTAATGACAGACATTTTGAGGGTGGTTAACCTCTGGCAGACACCCCACAACGAGTAGGGAGGGGGAGAGGGAGGGGGAGACAGGATCTGCATCCAACATCGGAGATATAAAGTAAAATTTGTACCACAATAGCACTTCGTATCCTAGAATGCTGTGAATGCCAGACATTTTAGTGGGTGGTTACCCTTTCACAGACATAACCAACGATTGGAAGGGAGAGGTGGGACACCTTGAAATATTTCAAAATCTATCATAGGCAATATCAATATTAGAAATATGGTAAGTATCTGAAAATCGTGAGCCTGATAAAATGTAAAAGGCAAAAAATTCAAGAAATATTGTGATGTTTCAGGATAAGAATTACTGCCGGAGTTATTTTTTTAAAATTCATATTGAAATATGGAATATTTCACTCATTAATTCCATCACATCTATATAAATACTATGTGTGAGACTTCCTAGGCTTTGTCTACTTTCTATAGTTTCACACACACACACACACACACACACACACACACACACACACATATATATATATATATATATATATATATATATATATATATATATATATATATATATATATATATATATATATATATATATATATATATACATAATATTAGCACTATCCTTTGGTTTGGAGTTATTACTTCACACAGAGTATTTTAAAAGTATTTTATCTGAATGGGAGGGGTCACAATTGGCAACAGCTACAAGTATGTGTGCTGAGCCATTTTTGAATAATTAAACCAGTCATATGGTGCCACTCTCAGTTCCTCTAAAAAAAGAAATGTAAGATAAGTATTCTCGCTTTAATAGCGTCTTTGGTCATTTTCTTTTCTTGCCTATAGTTAGGACACTGCAGCCATGTCGAGGTTCGTAGCCTAACGTGTCTTACCATAAATGAACTGTTCTTTAGTTGCTGTTGGTTCGTGTGGATGAAATGATATTTTTATCGGATATGGGAATTCGATTGATATTAAGACCAAAGTCCCATCATAAAGAGCCGTTTTAACACCCTCACATTCAAAAAGAGATGATGTATCACAACACAAATAATTACTGGAAACGGAAATGTGAATGAATTGTTCAGGATAAGCTAACTATAAAGATTAAAACATTTTCCCCCATTTTATTCCCCCTCCCGAAGTTGACGATCATACAACTTGGAGCTCCCGACTCCCAAATTAAGTTGGCCTATAATATCATGTCAGTTATCTAATAGTCCACTTATTTTCGGCTGCCTCACTCAAATTGATCTGTACACTATCACCAAGTATCAGGTACCATATATATTCAGGGAAGAAAATCTAAACTTAAATAAAAATGATACACGTTTGATGTTTAAAGCCAGCCGAGTGCGTTTGTCTCTTAACTTCCCGCCAGCACGCACCACAGGCAGCCTATGTAATGTGTCTCAATACATTCTATCGATGCTGGCTTTGACGACCATTATTCGGCTAATTTTCTCCCTAGTAATATTTTTTTCTTTATTTGTTCATTATATCCAGTAGACAGGCACTAACATCATATTATATCCTCACGTCCGTTCAATGCGTTTACCACTGTTAATATGATTTATAATGCGTCTCCAACAGCCATAAAAATTTGACAACCGAATGTGCAAATATGTCAGCTGTATGCAAGACATAGGCCGTCAATCACTCCCTGCCGAGAGTGACTTCGGAAGGCCATATTGAAAGGTCTCGGTCCAGCTCTTAGTACTATATTTTATTACTATTACTTTTTTTAATCTTTATTATTATTATTATTATTATTATTATTATTATTATTATTATTATTATTATTATTATTATTATTATTATTATTATTATTATTATTCGACCCAATTTCACAGAGAAAAATTACCTTACGAAAACACACCTAAGCACTCCAACCATTGTGGTCAGGCCTAAGCATCTGCTCTTGGATCTAAGCAGTGTCAATCATAAATGGTTCCTGTGTAAATACAGGACTTTCTTTGCATATGGTAGCGAAGCACTAACTAAACAGTAATGTACAATCACTAACCACCAACACTCACAATGCACTTACTCAGTAAACACTCACACTTGCATACATTCACTATACACACACACACACACACCACACACTTAACATACACTCACACACACTCTCAATAACACAAAACACTCTGAATACCCAACACGCACTAGGCACTCACTATACACTAAATGCTCACTAAACACTTGAAATACTAAATTTACTAAATATTCATTATACCCCAAACACTCAGTAAACATTCACTAAACACTCACTTAATCCTAAACATTAATTAAACACTGAACATTCACTAAACCCCAAACACCTATTAAATACTAGCTTACCAGACCCTAAATACTTATTAATACTAACAGTGAATGAACATCCACTCATTAAAAACTTAATAAACACTACATACTAAACATTGGCTAAACACTAAAATTCACAAGACATTCACTAAACGCTCACTTAAAATTCGCAAAACTTTCACTAAAACCCTAAACACTCACTGAATACTTACACACTAAATATTCACTAAACACTACCATTCACAAGGCGTTCACTAAACGTTCACTTAACATTCACATAACATTTACTAAACCCCCTAAGACAAAACATTCACTGAATACTTACACAGTAAACATTCAATAACATTCACAAAACATTCACTAAACCGTAAAGACTCAGTAAACATTCACTGAATACTGACATTAAACAGTCACTAAACCCTAAACATTCATCAAACACTTACTCATAAACATTCACTAAACGAATAACTCACTAAACCCGAACAATTCGCTAAACACTGACTCATTAAACATTAACGATAGAAAAAATTGACAATCGCACTAATTTTTCATTTCTCTTGTTTTCTTTACATTAATGCAAGGTGATTATTATTATTTATTTATTTTTGTCTAGTTTGCTCTTGTATTTATTCATAATCTTCTTGAGAGAAGGGAAATGTTCGAAATAACTTGGTGTGTAGAGATATTGTTTAAAAAACAGAGATCCTCTGTGTCCTTCCTCAGCCAGGGTGTATGTCTGACGAATTTTACACCAGCCGAAAAAAAATCGACTATAGTAACAACAATATTCATTCATAAAACTGATAATAAAAAATGTATCCATGATTTCATTAGCATGAAAGTCAGTTGAAACCAAAAGAAGGTAGTCCTACTTCGATAAAACAAACCGAGTAGGCTGTAGCACAATTATTATGATCTGTACCCTGACTATAGCGTATATATTACATATGTATTACTATCTATTTAATGGGTGCGTAACTCTATTTAACAAAGGTTATGTACATAGACATTTTGCAGCAATAACTCTAATAATGATAAGAACTTATATGCTACTTTATAGTGTCAGTCTTCCAAACCAACACCGCTACATTAATTTTCATATCGTAAACAAAGCTAAAGCGAGTAGGGGAGACCGGGGCTAGTTGGCACACTTTTTACAATTTTGGTTATTGCGAATATAAAACAAACTTTTTGCAAAATTCTTACCACCATTGAAAAATATTAACATTCGTCTTTATCATAGAGCAAAATAATTGTTGTTTGCTTAACAATAAGCTTTAGAAAAAAATAACTTTTCGTGCCACTTGCCCCACGGGGCAAGTTGGCACACATTATGGGGTAAGATCATCATCTAGTTGTAATTGTGGCAGGTGTGAAATAAATCCTCGCCATAGTCTTCGCGTTCCCACATGTTACATGCCCTGCACTGGACCCACACTTCTCCTGACTTACCAAACACAGGCTTTCTTCAGCTGAGCTTTCTTCTGGATCAACAAGAGTAATTCTTAAACTCTGTATCACGCTGATGAGTGATCTGAAGCCCATGTGTCTTTTCGGACATCTCTCAATCTGTTACATAACCACCAGTAAAATCAAAATCTTGAAATAGTCTGTAATTCAAAGTTGAAATTCCATCAATCCTAAACCAATTGAAAACATCAGAATAAGTGACAGCTAGAGATAAAGACGAGGAAACTTTACCAGGAATGTCACAGATGGGCATATTGATCCTGGATTACCAGTCATCCACGAATCACATGCCCTGTTAACACATTTCTTCAGATGTATATAAACACTAAAATCCAGTGGCTGCAACTTGTGAGAACAATGTGGAGGAAATGATAGGACACTAATCTCATTATCCTTCCAAAAATCCAGAAACAAATCGTAAATTATATAAAATAATAGGCTTACTATTGTTACAAAATAACGTGTGCCAACTTGCCCCATTTATTTTGAGCCAACTTGCCCATCCCTAACATTTGGTACAAAACCGATTACCAGTCCACAACAAGAAGCCTTGAATTAATAATTTTAATGGTATAGAATCTTTAAACCATAAGGAAAACTATGCTATCATTGAAAACTAATCTTTATGAATGTATAGATGTTATAGCAAATAACAGAAAGATTAAAATATTTACTTACTACCATCAAAATAAAAAATTGTCTCATAAATTCGAGCTCCTACGTTCTATCTCTATAGAATTTTGCTGGTAATTGAGGAACCACGTGGCAATTACACAGTATATGTATTAGAGTCCTCCTATTGGTAAACTTTAAAGTCATGTTGAGTATGCCAACTTACCCCTGTAGCCAACTAGCCCCGGGCTCCCCTACTATAATTGAAGTCAGTTGCTTGCTTGACAAAATAATAATATGACTGAATTATTATGGGCCTACAGATGACTGTTATTTATATGAAACAAATAAATTATTTTTGTGTTAGATCATCCATCGTCAACCGGGGTTCCGTGGAACCTTAGGGTTCCGTGAACGTTCGCTAGGTGTTCCGTAAGAATTCATGTTTTATTTAATTATTTGTTATTTATAAGTATATATTTTTCGTTAAACATGGCGTGAGAAATCGTAGTGTTATAATTTATTTTATCTTAACATATCGTGCGAGATTTTTTCCCTCTGTTTACTAAAGGTAATTAATACAAATGCTTACACACACACACACACACACACACACACACACACACACACACACACATATATATATATATATATATATATATATATATATATATATATATATATATATATATATATATATATATATATAGGTGTGTGTGTGTGTGTGTGTGTGTGTGTGTGTGTGTGTGTGTGTGTATTGGGGTTCCTTGGGATGAGGAAAATTGTCTCAGGGGTTCCTCAAAGTGTCAAAGGTTGGGAAACACTGTGTTAGATAAATACAAAGGATATAGAAAGGATAAAAATAATTATTAAATATATCACGATAATGTATAATACGGGTCAATAGTAGCCCACTATACTAATCTAGACATTCATTATCAGAGCTTGCCCTTCCCCCTGCCCACCTGTTAGGGTGTCTGTCAGGGGGAAACCACCCACTAAAATGTCTGTCATTATCATCACAGCATTCTAGG
>NC_087212.1:81037670-81080170 GCF_015104395.2 Macrobrachium nipponense | reverse complement strand
AGCATCCGCAAAGCAACAGAGCACCTCAAGTCTAATAATCCTTTTATTTTCCATTATCCCAAATCCATCGGGAGTTCGCTCATTAACGTATACCTAAATAAAAGAGGAGAAGAAGCCGGAGTTTACACGATACCGTGTAGCAATTGTAAGGAGATTTACGTTGGGGAAACCTGTAGATCCATGTCGCAAAGATTAGCAGAACACAAAAGATCAGTGCGATATGCATCAGAGAAACTGGGAATTTTCCTACATATTAGGGACAAAGGCCATGCTATGAACTGGAGTAGGGTGGAGCTGATTTTCAAAAGTAGCTGTCCGTAAAAAAAGAGAATGCTGGAATCTGCTATCATCAATCAAACCAACAATATGAACCTGTCAGGAGGACATTGGACATCAGACGACATCAACAAACTATTCCTAGGCCGCTCCTCAAGCAGGTGTCCACGAACATTCAACCACTGGACGAGTCGTCAGTCACACGGGAGTTAATGAGGATAGAAATCACCAGGGAATAGTTTAATTTCCACCCTTCCTGTGTCATGAAAACTACTAATCCAGAAACAATATTATGGTGTGGACACTTTTTAAGCTTACAGAATAGCATGCGTGTACCCATACGTACGTAAGTGAGTCACAGAAAATGAGATATAATCTCTGGTATGAGAATCAAAGGATTACTACCTCATATTGATTGATTGTGTGTGTGGAACACGCCACAGAAGAGGCATTGGAGGTCTTTAGTAAGGTAAAGTGGATAACTATGGAAAAGTTAACACCTTTCTAGTGACATAAGTTCAGCTTCTAAAGAGGGGTAGTGAGGTGTGACACACATTTTATTGACAAACTTTAACATTTCATTTTTTGGTAATTATCTTCTATGAATTCTTGGACAGAAAGAGATAAGAGGCGATTCCGACTTAAATATGATTTTGGAAAGAATAAGATAGTTTAACGGTTTTTTTGGATATTCTTAACTCATTTTATTCCATTTTCATTTTAGCTATTTTTGGGAAATAAAAAGTATATTTTAGTAATAGCGGAAGTTTGAATTTGCCTAAAGTTTGATATTTAATTTTCAGAGCTTCAGAGGTGACACTTGAAGGGAACGATTGAAGAATGGTTAACGTTTCATATTTAGGAGTTCTCTACAAGATTATTATTTAACGAGCGTCAACCTTGACCTCTGTAAAGATATATATATATATATTATATATATATATATATATATATATATATATATATATACTATATATAATATATATATATATATAATATATATATATATATATATGTATATATATATATATATATTATAATATAAGTATATAATATATATATTATATATATATATATATATATAGATATATATATATATATATATATATATAATATCTATATATATATATAATATATAGTATATATATATATACATATAATATATATATATATATATATATATATATATTTATATATATATATATATATATATATATATATATACATATAAATATATATATATCTATATATATATAACATATATACATATAGATATATATATATATATATATATAGATATATATATATATATATATTATTATATAATTTATATATATATATAGAAGAGGATAATAGAGAGAGAGGAGAGAAGGGAGAGCAGGCATGAGACCAGAGGGAAGAGGAAGGGCATCCACGAATTATGCATCGTAAGGAAGTATAAGATGAGAATAATTTGATTAGGGATGATTTCTTTTGTAACGTTATACTCATCTCTCAAATGTATACTCCTGTGAAATGAAGTTGCTACAAATCCACCCAAATCCTTCAGACACGATTCTAAAGTCGACCGTTGCTGAGAACATATGAATGAAATTTCCTCCTCTGTGCCAAACCCACAGTAGCCATTGCTTGGAGAGAGAAAGAAAGGGGAACAGACCTCTGGTACCCTGGCACTGTCAGGCTTTTGCTCCCTCTCCCCTGACACTTCCCATTTCCCTCCTCTTGGAAGGCCTCAAAAAGAACAACAAGAGCTCGAGGATTACCCTAGCAGAAGTCCTGCTGATGTATATATTTCGAATAAACATGGAGTACAGTTTTAATTTTCTTTCAATATTCATTGTGGATATTCCTTATATTTTTATAAGCTGAGGCAAACTACGAACCGTGTTTTTGAAGAAACTCAAATTCCATATGACAAATACTTCTTTCGTCTATGTTTTGCTGTCTCCCAAGAACGGAGTTTTCTTAATATGTTTTGTGTGTCTGTGTGTATTTCATAATATAAAAAAATACTATTCTTATTAATACAATTCTCATTTCCAAAACTTATTCATAATTCCTTTCCCGCTAGCACCAAAATAGTGATGGCTTATTTTCAAGGTCAACAATGTTTGATAGTTAATAGTACTCTTTTCTGCGATTATGAATGGGATCAGAAAACTGAAGAGTCAAATCGTCATTGAAATTTTTAACTAAGAATGGCCGATAGACGTTTCGATTTAGCAAATCATTCAGACTTTTTAGAAACTCTACTCATTACAAAATATAACTGAGACTCGCGTGGGTGGCAAATTGACAATATTGACGAGGATTACATGGCGTCAACAGGAACTGGTAACAAAAAAACCCTTTACATTTTTAATCATAAAATCTGAAACTTAATTGTACCTCCTTTTATAAAAGGTTGACGTGATTTATGGATCCTGTTCATTGTCCGAATTGTCCCTCAGAATCGATCCTTGCCGCAGCTATTAATAGATTCCTCATCGCTCAGTCGCTGCTGTTCTGTGAATGAAAGAATGACTAACAGGATCACTGAAATTTTGCTTGAATAGATTATAAATATTATTCATGCATAATTTTTTCTCCTTTAACATTTTCAAAGCTATCCACCAATCAGTATACCATAAATACGAGGGCACTATAGTAAGATTTAATGTCCTTCAAGAAAGAGAGAGAGAGAGAGAGAGAGAGAGAGAGAGAGAGAGAGAGAGAGAGAGAGAGAGAATTGTTAATGACTTTGATGACTATGGTATCATAGTTTATCTGTAAAATAAAAAAAAAAATCAAATATATACACCGATTTTGATTTTGTATTTGATCATGACCTCTATAGGGCCTCAACTACCCTGTTTAAGTCGCACGGAAAAAGCCGCTATTCGGAAAATAGAGAAGAATCTCTACTAGTGTAACGCTGCTGAAGTAGCCATTACTTTTAATAAAGTATGCTTGAGAGAGGGTCTGCTTCCTAAGTACACTTAAAGAAAATCATTATCATTAGGCTATGATTATATAGTTTAAAAAACCATTTCGACCACTGAAAATCTATTGACCTTTATAACGGCAAATTTGACTGACCTACCTCTATTCTTCTATCTCTAACATGTATACTTGTAAAATACCGCTGAAATTCGTAGATTAATTTCACATCAGAAATAGAAGAATAAAGGTGAAATGGCATTGGCTAACGAGGGATCTGCTGCTTTTTTAAGCACCGATAGAATAAGTTGATGGCAGAGGATGATGTATTATTAAAAGATCTTTGGTATTTCCCGCTATCAGTTCCGTCCGTTATTCCTTAAGTCCCACAGTCACCGATGTTCATTAATGCTAACGAGAGGCTTTCAGGCTGATCAGTAAACATTTGGAAATGGTCCATCATTCAGTGTATAGACCAACACGAGAACATTTACCTTTTCATAGGAGCGATCAATCACGCTATAACACCTATGGAATCAAAAGCTTTCTTTATTTAGTCAAAATGAAGGACAATTCTAATAAAAATAAGATTTTTCTATTAACAATTTAGTTCCTTGACTGTTCAAGCATGTACGCATATAATCAAGTTATTAGTTCTCATCAAAATATGGAAATATTTGTTTAACATAAAACTACATTTCATCTCCTGTTTTGCTTTTGAAAGTTTGAAACAAGAATGTAACTCATGGATTTCTTTTGTCAATGACGTTAGTTCAGTGGCGCCTTCTTACAGTTAATAAGAAATTCACTAAACTGTGAACATAAATAAGTAAACAAATTAAAAAAGCAAGAGAACTACATATTAATATTGCAATTTGTCTATGTCGTGCAAGTAAACCAATATTGTACTACATGAACCAAATAATTACCATTTTTGTAAAAAGAAATAATTTATTGAGATTCATGTTCGTATTTGTATTGTTTTACCCTGAAATCTTTTCCATTTTATTGACATTAACATCGTGACTTTTGCAATAAATATCAGAGAAAAAGCTTTTAATCGCAAATTACAGGTATAAGATTATAAAATTATTCTGGAACAGGATCGTTTCTTCATCTTCTTCGTCTCAGATTTTCATTTCCAAAAGATTTATGAGACAAATATTCTCTGTAGTATATTCGGCAATTGCTTCAGAGTCTGGGTGGGGAAATACAAACAAACTACCACACCCAAAGTAAAATGGATAACAACGGCACACTTGTGTACCTACTATGAGCTTTCGAGTTTAAAACCTCATCATCAGGCTGAAAATTTGACAAGGATGAGAAATCACCGAAATTACCGTTAAGCGTCAGTTACACTGTCGAACTAGAGGTTTGCAAGCCAGTTTGAGCGTGTATGGTGGTAGTTAGTACTGAAACACTGGCCTGTGGTGTGAAATGACGGATTAACGTCATTTCACTGTAGTACAGACAACCTTTTTCATCGTGAAGTATATTGTAAGTTTCGCCTAACAGTGTGCGTTGTGTCTGTGAATATATATATATATATATATATATATATATATATTATATATATATATATATATATATATATATATATATATATATATATATAGATATATATACTTATTTATTTATTTATTTATTTTTAATGGATGCATACACCTATGATTATGTGAAGCTTAGTGATAAAAATTTTTGGTCAGCTATTTATGTTTTATATGTAGCTCTCCAATTGAAAATAAATATTTGTTTTTTGGTTTGAAATTTGTTTACCTTCAAAATATTCCTTCCGCAGTTAAGTCCATATTACTTTGAATGTTTCGGGTACTATAATTCTCACTAGTGATTGGGCAGAAATGATAGTGGTCAACTTTAAATCCTCGCAACTTCGTCCAATTGCGACGAATCTCAGTGTGGCTGTCAACCTTTCATGGGCTGATGTGGATTTTCTCATTCAGGTATCTTGTTTTTTTATGAAAGGTTTTGTTATGGAGAGCAATTCAAAAAAACGTCTTATGGTCCATTCTACGATAATTAAACCAGTCGCCTTTCTCAAATAATAATTCTGACAAAACGTTTATGTGAGATAGCTTTTTTCTTTTCAGCAACTAGTCATTTGTCTATTGTTCTCGTTTGCGTTTCTCTTTAGTTAACATCACTGCCAACACACCAGCTGTGCTCAGACAAAGTGTCTCCATTATCTCCTGGCGTAATAGGATGTGGTCCTGGCTGTCCTCTCACTACATAATCACAAGAAGAACTGAGGCTATACCTGCGAGCCGAAGTGAATAGTTTGTGGATAGGACTGCAGTTCTTCAGTCTTTCAGTTCACTCTAACTGACAGTTTGGAGTGAGCGTGTATGGGGGTCCTTACTAAAATCTTCAGTAGACAAATGCTACCTAACATAAAACGGACAGCAAACAAAAACTAAAAAAATAATCACAAAATTAGAAAAAAAAGAAAAGTGAACACAGTATAGCACAGGACAATCCTTTCACTGACCTGGATTTTAGAATGCTGTCTTTTTTGTTCAAATAGACTGGACCTCTTAATTTCAGAGTCGCTGCTTATTAAGAGGATGAAACCGGAATTGAACAACAACTCGCCCGGTATTCAACCAGCTATCATGTGATTTGTGATTTCATAGTAGGTACACAAGTGGGTTGTTAATCATTTTACTTTGGTTTTGGTAGTTTGTTCACATTTCACCTCATTTTTATGTTTAGCGTTTGTTTGTTTTTGTAATTTTGTGATAAATTTTGTCTTTGTATTTCTTGTTCCATTTATGCTTTGATAGCATTTTTACTGAAGACTTTAGTAGGATCAATGATTTTATTTGTATATATATATATATATATATATATATATATATATATATATATATATATATATATACTATATATATATATATACTATGTATATATATATATAATATATATATATATTATATATATATATATATTATTATATATATTATATATATACAATTTATATTTATATATATATATACTATATATATATATATATAGTATATATATAATATATATATATATATTATATAATATATATATACTATATATATATATATATATATATATATATATTATATATATATATATATATACACACATATATATATATATATATATATATATATATATATATATATATATATATATATATATATATATATATATATATATATAAAATGTATGTATGTGTGCGTTTCTGTTAGTTAAAAAATTCCAATTAGTATGAATTTGTGTTAATTAATTATATTACATCCTTGTTCCACGTGTAGTGACCCTATGAGATTAATCTAAGTCAATCGTGAAACCAACTTCGTGGTCCTTCTCGTCACCGGATTTAAGCGATGGTAAGGGACTCTAATTGCGTCTGTTGGGAATGAAATCCGTTTTACCGTGGTGGCCATAAACTTTAAATTGCTCCGCGAAGCTTCGTCACGTTTCATGGAGTAGGAATCATCAAGTAAACATATTGCTTCTATTAGCAATCTGTGGGAAAGGTGCGCGTTCCCTGTATTCTCTCCTTTCTTTTGTTAGTTTATTAGAACAGTATGGATACTTTAAATCGTCAAGATATTACTGGAACTCTACTGGTATTGAAGACTTTCATTCCCAGACTTTCAGATAAAGAACAACAGATATGACTGCCATTGAAATCTCATAAAAACAGAAGATCGATTGTACACATTCACGATCAATTATGAAGGAGAGAAATAGTCTTGCATGATTATGTATATAAAACTAGTTCATAAGTGGACGAAATTTATTCATGAAATGATTTTGCAGATTGCCAGAATTTCCAGCTTTTGAATTCGCATCTCCATAACTGCGCTATGTCCTTCTCTCGAATTCACGTCGATAAGGCCAGAAAGAGAAAACCCAATTTCCCTTTTTAAGGAGAATAATTGCCGGGAAAACGAGGTGAATCCAGGGCGAATGCAAGAGCCAGAATTCATTATGCAAATAGGATCCCCGGCAATATATCTGCTGACAGAGAAAGGACTGACAGTTGCACCAAAATTACAAAGAAAAGAAAAGACATTAGATGTAGAAATAGAACCTAATTTACTCCCAATAGATTATGAATAAAAAATAATATGAATTACATGTTCCCATCAATATTGTAAGAATCGTACGAGAAAAATCAAACGGGGAATATATACTTCCTAAAATATTGGAACATATACTAAAATTCTTTAACATGCAGTGATAGTTAATCAGCTTAAATAGTGACTATTTTATTTGTTGGAAATAAATGTAATTAATGTAGCCATTTTGGAGGCCAGATCCATGTTAGTAAGTTAATTGCGGACAGGTGATCACTCAGCTTCGGAAGATTGAGTTCTGGAATCGATGGAAATACGAAAATCTCCTCTGACTGGAGGAATTATAGAATTTTTTAAAAATAATATATTTTAGCTGCCTTCGGCGTTGCAATATGCTTATATAAATCAATGATACAACCTACTCAACTACTCATCTTCCCTTCTATGCCTGAGTGTCTGTCTGTCTGTCTCTTATACTCTTAAGGGCAAGGCCATTGAAATGCGGAGCTCTGATAAACTCTCTTGTGTTTAATTCCTTTTTGGGGATTTATCGAATAACTTTGTCTCTGTCTCGAAGCGGAGAGGAGGAAGAAGAATGACAGGCAAAAAACTCCTTATGGTGTAGGGCGTTCTCCAAGTAATTTAAGTTGCGCGAAGAACTGAAGATTTAGAAAAATTCTGTAGCTTTTTTCTCGTATCCGCGGAAAAGGCTCTTCTCCCAGAAATGGACGAAGTTCTTGAAAAACGACGTTACTTTGATTTCTAAACGCTAACGAATATTTTTCCTAGTGTTTACAATGTAAGAGACAGAGAGAGAGAGAGAGAGAGCACTGGATAACCAATTTGTAATTAATGAAGAATTAGGTGTATGGATGGTAATATGAAGACGAGTTCCACAAGAAAAAAAAATGGTTGGAGGTGTGTGATGGAACGGTGGTAGAGAGAGAGAGAGAGTGCGTGTGTGCTCCTTAATCACAATACTTCGTTGAAAGCCTTCATGTCGTAGATACACTTGCATCGAATTTGCCTCTAAAGCTGTTAGATTTAAATTTTGAGGTTGAGACTACATAATGGAAATTCTATACCTTGAAATTTCATGAGGGTGAGTTTGTTTACAACTTCCAATTTGAATGAATCATCACATCATAAGAAAAGGGAAAGGAAGATGGTGAAAGTGTGATTGGAGCAAGATGGCTTCCTGATAATTCTTTGAAAAGTAGAATTTCCTCACCTGGATTTGTGTGTATGAATGGACCTCCATATCCTGAATACATAGACTAGTCTTCCAATATAAACATGCCTGTAAGGTTAGTAAGATCATCTAGCAGTACTGGAAAAAAGATTGCTTGACATGTGGCATCCCCTAGAATTGAAGTATTACTACCCGGGTTTAACTACATAAATGGACGTATACTGGGTATACTGTGAATGATGTTGACTAACCTTTAAAGGGAGGAACACCCACCCACACAAACACATTATATATGTTACATTGTCTAATGGACCCTGTTAAATTAAAAGAGAGAAATCCTAACTAGTAGCATGACCTACCTTTGGCGTTTCCAGCAACAAGACATTTCGTATCTAAATCAGTCATTAAATCTAGGCTAATTCAAACTCTGAGATACAAAAATAGTTTTTATTTCCCCTAAAGTGCTAACATGAAAATTAATGAAAATTAACTTAAAATCCCAAAACCATGAAACATCATTACCTCTCTGCATAAGCATATTGAATAAAGTTTCACACACTATTCTCACTGTCCAAAAAAAAAAAAAACCATCAGTCTTTCTCGAATTAATGTCAAATAGAGAATTCATTTTCGGTAGTGACAAACCGAATCCATCTGTAAAAAAAAAACACACAATCATTAGAAATAGAATATATCAAAGTTCTCCAATAATACTAAGTGTCGCACCACACTTCTCCTTTCAGAGTATCTGAAAAATAACTGTCACTGTTTATTTTAAATGTTCTTTACCGTTTCAGAAGGGTCTTCTAAATTCCTCCTTGGCTTTCCAAAGTCTTTGGCGACCACTATGAAAGACTGCCGTCTAATTGCACCATTACTCGCCACACTAGGGGATTATATTACACATTAATGGACCTCAATGGACGTACAAACGTAGCAAACTAATAGACGTACAAACGTACGCTCGCTAGTCTACTCACGAGCAATCCACACATCTCATGAGCACGCCCTGTTTGGAGCACAAACTAACATACACTTACAACTGCATTTTTCTGACATCATGATCACATGACTTCTGACCAACCAGGTCAACTTGCACACTCCGCTCTCGCTGGTGCCAATTGGTAATGTTATTACTTTGTCTCTTTACAACATCCTGAGGAATTCACTGGTTTCAAATTTTCCAAAACACTCGAGGCTGTGCTGATACGCATTCCAATCTGTTTGCGTCACTCGTTGCCGACCTAATTCTAATTACTAGTATTACCATAGCCTTTTACATACATTGTCTCTTTGCGTCATTAGTTTCTTTTCTAATTAACCCTAAATCTTTAGATTTATAAATTTGGGTATTGTATTAATTTATTTTGTATTAGCTAGCTTTCTCCTCACTGGTGGCATACTTGTTTAACTCCATTTTTGACGACTGTTATTATCTTTTCATGCTTTGAGGTGAATGGTTTCCCCTTGCTACCCTGTGGACGAGAGGTGTTGCTGTTACCTGCCATTACTGCTGGAGTTGTTCCTTGACACGTTTGGTACCCGCCTTTGGATGCTTTGTGGAGCTATTGGATTGCTTTGCCCTACAGTTGCACCAGTTACATATCTGCAACTTCATCCAGCTGCACCCTTGGTCCAGTACTAGCCAAGGGAAACACTCTTTCCCACGGTAATATTAATGCACCTTCATTTTGTTATTATGATCACAGCCATTGTCACAGTCTTTGCAATATTTTATATTCCACTCTGTTTTTTTTCTATTCTTCAATTTATTGAAGTACGTAACATTATATTTGTAAGACATAGGGTTTTGATTAATAATATATTGTTCGTGCATTCTCTGTAACCTGTGGAATGTGGAGGACAGTGCAGAGATAACGACCTGAGAATAGCTGATCAATGAGTTTCTAGGGGATGGCGTGAGATAAAAGTGCTTGATTCAGGAAGTCAACGTACGAAAGTTTATGAACTCTTCCCAAAGTGCCTTTGTGAAACTAGATGCAGCTAGAACCGCGAGGCGCTAGCGAACTGTGTGTTCGTATGTGCGTGTGCGCCTCTTTCTGTTAAAAGCGTTCATACCCAAGCCTATGGGAGGAATTTTGACAGAGGCTTCGAGTCATAGCAAAGATGCCGTGGCATTCGCCGGGAGTTTTTTTGTGACATAGTGTTTAGTGTCCGGTTGGGAATGGGTAAGTGTTACCTTTACTTTAGCCAAAGGGGTGGCTTGTTGATATTTGTAAGATGTTCCATTTTATTAACTTTGTCTTTAAACTTGTGTGTGTACTTACCGGGATGTGTTCTGTATCTTTGACAGACGGTTCTGGATTTCGGGGGGACAAAAGAGTTCCCAGGACTTTGGGTGACTTGACAATGAGTTGTTTTTAAGTTAGTCTGTAAGACTGGATTAACTTAGTTAATCGACCTAGTTATTCTTGTTTAAATAAACGTTATGTTATGATGCCTACTCTCTTCATTTTCCATTACCTGTTAGAATGGAAGAAAAGAGGTGGAGAGAGAGAGAGCGAGAGAGAGAGGACAGATAGAGAGAGAGGAGAGAGATGGGGTGATTGCCGTGAGAGAGAGAGAGAGAGAGAGAGCCTGTCGTGTAATGGGTGTGGGTCTGCCTTCCGTTTCGTGTCCACGCTTACCTTATGAATACATGGGGTTTTCCCCATGTTTATATATTTACTTATTTCTATTTTAACTTTGGTAATTATTGATATCTGTGAAATAGGTGTGAAATACAAGACCTGTTTACTTATTCTGTTCATCACTTTTAAATATCTTCGGCTTTTTCTGAAGACTCTCCTAAGGTATGCTATGGTCGACTCTTTCATTTTGTTATTATACCGTACTATTTTTTTTATAACTAGTTAACTAGTTCTTGTTATTTATTTTATTGATTTGTTTATTTGTCTTTTATTTCTTATACGAATACATGTACATCTAGTGTCTTGTGTTCAGTTTTCTGGTGCGTCACTTTTGCTTTTCCAAAATGGTACACTTTGGCCTGTTGTGTGTCTTCCTTTGCAGTTTCATTTTGTGATTTCTTCTCTCATTTCTCGTTGCCGGTTCATACTTTCCCCGGCCGTTGTAACGCTCACATCGTCTATTCTTGCTCACTACTTTTCCATGACATTTCCAGAATTTTCCTTTCCTCCTGTATTCTTTCTCGCCCTCCCACAATTTTCTGCTTCTTTTCTGAACCTGCCAGGGCACCGGGAGATACCAGAGGATACCAGAATCCCCCATGGCGTCTAAACAATCCTCCCTTGAGAACTTCACTTGCCCTGTTGTTTGAGGGATATTGAATTTAGAAAGGGGGGCCCTATTCCTTTTGCAAAACAGAAATAACATTTGATTCTGATGGGTTTATATTAATTTACGTATTTAATCCGTATATATAGTTAATGATATATATATTATATTCCTATATATAGATATTTTAGAACATATATATATATATATATATAAACTATATATTGTATATATATAAATAAACTATGTATATATATATATATATATATAATATATATATATTATTATATTAATTATATATATATATATATGTATGTATTTGATATATATATATATATATTTCTATATATATATCCTGTTATATATAATGGGTATAATATATATATATATATATATATATTTAATAATCTATTATAAGTATATTATATATTATATATATAATATAATATATATATATATATAATTTACGATATATATTATTTAGATGACATATTAATATATATATTATTATAATTCTATATATTAATTATAATAATATATCGTTATATATATATATATAATATATATTATTTATTGTATATATATATAATCTAATATATATATATATATATTTATTATATTTATATATATATATATATTACATAATTAATATATATATATATAATATATATAGATTATTATATTATATCTATATTAATATATATATATCTATGTCTAACATATAGTATATATATATATCTATCTACGTATAATATCATCTACATCTATATCTCTCTATATATATATAGTATATATATCTATCTAATCTCTATCATATATATATATATTATCATAATATTATATCTATATCTATATATATATATATAACATCATCTTTGTTGTGTTTTCGTAATGTCAATATGTTGGTTTTTTAGTATACAATTAATTCCCCTCAGTACTTGTGTAGAATGTTATAAAATGTATATTTTATGTTCAGATTCCTAGATTCAAATTAGCTAAAAGATAATATGTTTATAGCATGTATGAATCGTAGTTGAGAAGAAAGATAACGTATTATGCGGGGAGAGAGAGGTAGTTCAGCTCGCGAGGTCAAGTGTGAGGTCTGAGTAATACGAGGAGAGTGAGTGAACTAACTTTATTCGGCAAATGAGGCTGTACATAAGGCGGCATGCGGAAGGAAGCGTAGTGACCGTCACACACACACACGAACAAACATATACAAAACAAAACGGGACAGAGCCCTCGCTGGGAATGTGTTTCTTCACAGACGAAAATACATGAATAATTTTACATAGAGGTACGGATTCCCTACATATATACATCAAAAGAAAGGGCGTAAAATGCTCTACATTTTAGTTCCTGGAAGAAAAGAGAGGACATATGGATATAGAAATTTTTACAATTGAAAGGCAAAATTCGCCCAAATGTCGTCCTTGCAAATATTCCCCCCAAAAGACAATCATTACAGAGAATCGTTGGATGACTAATGGAATCTTGCAGGGAGCTGAACGAGTCCTCAGGTTCGGGATTCCCTCAGTTGAGGGGTGTCATGCGTTTCTTCATCTTCTTGAGGGCCGGAAAGCAGGATGTCATCCCTGGTAGTGGGCCTGGGGGGTTCTACTGCTTTTCCTGGGCGGCCTCGACGACGTTTAGGGGCACTGTCAGGAACCAGCAGTGTCTGGGTTATAAAAGGGCCTTCAACAGAGTAATCTTCGTCGAGGAGGACGGGGGCTTGAGGCGATCTATTGAGACCAAGTCCTTACAGCCGCTGATGGACATGAGGAATGCCTTCTCCTCCCAATGGACGACTCTGTGATCCCTGGTAGGGCCTCGTCAAGGGCGGGCGTGCAGCGTTGTTCCTCATGAAGACGAACCTGCAGGAGTCCAGGGATCGCAGGAGGAACTGCTTCAGCCTGTTGACTTACATCTCCCAGCAGGGAACGAACTTCTAGGCAGCTGCACGCAATCTAGCCAAGGGAATATTAGGATTGTCACTGTCGGCAGGGAAGAATTTTCCTGGCACTGTCAGGGTCTCCCCGTTCACCTTCTCTGCTGGGGAAGAGTCGCCATAGGCTCTTGGGGCGGTGCGGAGACCAAGGAGGACCGAGGGAAAGCCTTAAGGGACGGTGGACCTTTCCCCATGCTGGTTGGCGAGGATTAGGGTGCATGGTGGTCGGTCCCCTCAGGCGTGCCAGGAGACCAGAGCTCTGTCGTGATGTCGTCGGCACCTCTGCAAGCGGCTGATTTCCAGCTGGTCATGGAGGGGCTTCAGCACAAGTGTCTGCAGTGGGCTTTGACATCAGGGTGGCCTTGGGCAACCTGGTAGACCGGTTGATCACTGTCAGGAGGTATCTGGCACCGTCGGATGGAGGAAGAAGCCTGGATGGACGTTTATGGGGACTTTTCCTTGACTAGCTGTTCCAACCGGAAGCAGCACCAGCATGCGATTGTTGCTGGCATCAGTGAGTGAGCGTCAAGAGGAGTGTGGGGTTCCATGGTGAGCCAGGGTGGTGGCCCCTGCTGAGGGAAGAATTTGTTTGGGCGAAGGCGAGCTGCTGGACTTCTCCCCATGTTAGCTTCTTAGGTTTGCACTTCAAGACCTCTGTCAAAGAGCACAAGGTGCGGGTGAGGTCCAGGACAAACATTTGGTAATAATTCACCATCCTGATGAATTCTTGGAGGGCGATGACCGTCATCAGTGTTGGGAACTTCTCCACTGCGACCACCTTTGATGCCATGGGATGATCTCCAGCTGCTGTAATTTCATGACCGAGGAAATCCACCTTATCAGTGCTGAAGGTGCATTTTGTCAAATGGATTGACAAGTCTGTTCTCCTATAGGCACTTGAGGAGAGCTCGGACATGGTTCAGGTGCTCCTCTAGCGATCTGGAAAAGATAAGAATATCGTCCACATAGCAAACATAGAAGGATAAGTCACTGAGAGCGCTGTCCATAAGGCGATGAAAGATGGCCCCAGCATTCCGCAGACTGAAGGTGGAGAATGCGAATATGAGGGATCCGAAGGGCATGATGATCGCCGTCTTTGGAATGTCATTGGGATGGATGGGTACCTGAAAATACGACTTTAATAAGTCGATCTTGGAGAAGATCTGTGGAGGGGTCTGGAGAGGTCTTACATGTTTGGCATGGGGTAGCTGTTGGGCGTGGTGATGAGGTTCAGGTGCCGGTAGTCACCGCAGGGCCTCCACATACCGTCTGCCTTCTTCACCATGTGAAGGGGGGACGCCCACTGACTCACTGCCATTTTATAGATCCCCATCCTCTCCATTTCTTTGAACATGGTCTTGGCTTCCTGGAGGAGCTTCTGTAGGAGGCGTATCTGTGGTGAGGAAGAATGAAGCAGATAGTGGGCACCCTTGGTCCTCTGGCGAGTGGGCGGGAGAAGCAGGTCTTGATATTGAGAAGGCGCTGGCAGGCTACATCCACTAAGAGGCCCTGGTGGGCGAGTAAATCTGCCCCCAGGAGAGCAGTCTGTACGTCGGCGAGGACAAAGGGCAAGGTGTAGGTCCAGCCCAGGAACACTATGGTCTGGGCCCTGGTGCCGTAGGTGCGGATGGGCAACCTGTTTGCAGCTACGAGGGCATTTCGGTGGTCGGGGCGCAGCTGCAATCCTCTACAGACAAAGGGAACACAGACTGCATGGCACCAGTGTCAACCAGCATCCTGGTTGCAGCTTGGATGGCGGTAAATAGCGCGAAAGCCCGCTGCACCAAACTTTCCATCTCCATGGTCTCGGCATTAGGGATTTGGCTTCAGACTTCAGGCATGAGCTGGCAAAGGAAGAGTTGGCAAAGGATGCTCACCTCCTGCCTTCGTCCTTGGTGGTTTACCTCTGGCAGGATGACCAGGTCCTGGAGCTTGTGCCAGGCCAGTCTGGGATCCGAGGAGGTTGTCATGGGGTTGACCATGAGGTCCCAAATTTGGGCGGCTCACTGGTGAACTGGGAGGGAGATGGCCTGGATGAGCTCCCTCTTCAGTCCTTCATAGAGCAGCTCCCCATGCTGGCTGTGCATCCATGGGGCGAGGCGTTTGAAGGCATCTGCTGTGAGGGTCCCGGTGATTAGGTCTGCCTTGGTGCTGGCCCGAATGATTCTGTGGATCTGGAACTGTATTTCTGCCCATTGCAGCCATGTTGCAATATCCTCACTGCAGTGGGGCTCTGATGGTGTGGTCGTCCGGGGTGCGGGCATGGGCATCGAGGAGGACTCGAACACTATGAAGGATCATCTCCAGGATCATGAGGTCGAGGCAGACACAGAGGAATCGAGTGAATGCACTGAACTCTCCATCGTATCATCAGACTCACGTTCACGGTCAACGTGAGTTCGTGAATGGCGGGCCAAACTGTAAGACTGAAAGCCAAAACACTTCTGTGAAGAAATGTTGTTGATGGGTACCAGAGAACCTAGACTAAGCATCGTATGGGTCCATTAAAGGTTCTCTGAAGGTAAGAGGCAGAAATTAGTCCCTTAATGGGAAAGCCAAAACTGCTTAAGTCACCTACTTCTGGGTGAGGTCTGAGCAATACAGGGAGAGCGAGCAAACTAACTTTATTCGGCAAATGAGGATGTACATAAGGTGGTGTGCAGAGTGAAGCGTAGTGTCCGTCATGCACGCACAAACATACATAAACAAAAATGGACATAGCCCCCGCTGTGAATGTGTTTCTTCACAGAAGAAAATACATGAATAATTTTACATTGAGGGAACAGATTCCTGACATACATACATCAAACGAAAGGGTGTAAAATGTTCTGCCTTTTAGTTCCTGGAAGAAAATAGAGGACATATGGATATAGAGATTTTTGCAATGGAAGGACGACATTCGCCTGAACGTCGTCCTTACACAAGGTAGTTATTCACTACTTGAAACCTCTGAGTTAACTTATTTTTTATCATTCAAGTCTGGTACCATACACAAACCGGGCTGTTGATTTCACGTACTCAATCATGTAAGAGTTACGCCTTATTGCATCAGATCCTTCTGGGGAACTTTTCATAAAACGATATCAGTTTATTTTATTTTTATAACTGGAAATTCTTTTGTAATAAAAATGTTTGATATTACTGACAAATGAACTGTTATCCCTTCCAATTCGTCAAAAGAAGGCTTATTGACTTGTAGTTAGTTATGGATTGGAAAATTCCATGACGTCACAGAAATGACCAAACTATGCTTTCGTCTTGAACACATTGACTCAACCGCCTGGGTACGCCCATTTTCACACCCATAAAACAATCATTCTATTCTGAGATTCCCATGCAGTTAAGAGGTGATATGGTTCTCTCTCTCTATCTCTCTCTATCTCTCTCTCTCTCTCTCGTCTTCTCTCTCTCTCTCTCTCTCTTGCTATGGTAACAGAATTTGGTTTCAAACTGTAACCGTAAACTATAGTTGAGCAATAGTCACTCATTTATTTAATTGCATAGTCATCATTTTATTAATTGCATAGTCACATAGTAATCAGTGGAATCTCAACATAGTGTTAAAAATAGTAGCAGGCCTCCCTTTTATTTGAGTGAAACTGCAGTGGTAAAAGTTATTGTATTTTACAAATTTTGAGTGCACATAAAATAATTCTGCATATTTGATTCTTTTGAAGTGTTTTTTGTGTTATATATTTAATGTTTGTACTGTAATTACTTTTAATGCTTTTTCATATTAATCTACGTTTATATATTATCATTTTATTTAATTAATTTTAATGATTTTATTATATATATTTTTTATTTAACACTTGTGAATCAATTTGCTTTTAATTAGATTTCTTTTCAAATGTTAATCAGTGTTTAATATATGAATTTTACTTGAATAATCTTAATTGCGATTAATTACTTCTCTCAAATTAATTTTGTTTAATGATTAATTCAAGAATTAAGTAAACCTTTCGTTTTCAAGTAATACCAGTTTTCTCGGAGATTGTGAATTTCACTTATAATTTTTGAATTTAGAAATAAATTTTTGTATTTAAAAGTTTTATGAGTGTTTCACTAATGCACGAGTATATTTTTTATTTTGTTTACGTAGTAATATAGAAGGGTAATTGTGAAGTCTTCCTTCAACTTCAATGAAGTGATTTAGAACCAGGGAAATATTTAGACTTATAAAATTATTGAAGGAGTGATGCCCGTTAATTGAGATTACCTCCCACCTGTTTTAATGAACTTAGTCTGATTTCTTGCATGAATAACAAGTTCTATAAGGGATCACTGTTACCTTTAGAGTATTCAGTTGTTTTGTATTTGTGATGAAGGTTCAGGTGTCTGGTTTTGTGAGGTAACCATTTCTTTTACTTGGTAAATCGTACACCAAGTTTAAATGATGCCCCAGTCCTGGGATTAAGAGTCTCTTGCTCTAACACATATAAATGGTAAGTGTTGTAACCAGATAAATATGGCCACTTTGTCACAATATATAACATACATACCATATAGATATAGATATATATATATTATATATATATATATATATATATAATATATATATATAATATATATATATATATATATATATTATATATATATATAGTCGTTTAATCAAGTACTTAAATCTATGCAAATCATAACTATAGGTTATATTTAAAATTAATACGGTTTAAGATGAGAGTGGTCAAACCAAACTATTCACAAAAATACAAATTGTTCCTCACACCGCACCCCAAGGTAAACTGACAAGTACAAAAGACAGGTAAAACCACAATAACATCTATCGGCCTCCAAAACTCAATCAATTTTATACTCCACAGTCTGTGACAAGCGCATTCGAAACTCGAACTCCAGCAGTGCCCAATTAAAAGAAATTTCACACTGGGGCACGTCCACACAGCTTTTGGTTATTAAAGCTGTGAATGTGAGGAATTCCTCTCACAACGATTTTATTTTCTAATGTTTTTGTGTATTCACTTGTTTCCGTGCCATCTGTCTCTTCTTATAGTTATTAGTGTCTGTCTCATAAGAAATTATTGATTGATTTTCACTGCGTATTGCCTTCTGTCAGGTAATCGACAGACAGGAACTATGTTACTGTATTTGTATTCATATGAAAACCAAATGGATTCGCATGCCCATATATTCTGTAAAATATGTCTGTCTATATTGCTTGCCAGTAAGAGTTACAGAACCACATCTACTCGGGAATGAAACTCTTAACATTATTTTATCTGATTTTGCCATGTTCTAGTATGTAGTATCTCTGGTGCGGTTAGCACTGAAAGGATGATTTTACACAAAGACGAAGTCTTCTGACATAAACGTCAGTAGACATTTTAATAACGAAGTATAATTACTGTTTTAGTTATGATAATTCATTTGTCCTTATATATATGAAATTGCTCTTGGTGAGTGTATTGAGCATATTACGTATGGTAAGAGTTGAAGGTGTTATTGGGTCTTGTTTGTGCCTCTCGCCACAGAAGCCATTAGGAGAGGTCAAGAGATCGGAAGGGTAGTAGTTCGCCCCTCTGCTCCCATAATTTGATGTTACACTTATGATCGCTAGATGTCAAAGGAGGAAGACCAATGTCTCCATCACCTTTTATAGTCGTGCGGACTAGTGAATTTTGATGCAGTAAAAGGCAACTAAAATATCTCAAATATTACTGTTAACTGTAATTTTAACATGCCCGTGTGAGTGTGTGCGTGAGGGTTGGGGTTTAATCTCAATCAAGTGACATTTACCAACACACACAGGAAAAGAATCATCGTTCCAATTGCCACTAACTTATTCATGGAATCTAAAATGCACGCGTTCTTCACTTCTGCTTTGCCTTCTTAGTAGAAATAAGTTAGGAAATGAAAATATAAAAGATAAAAATGAAAATATAAAGTAGAAATATAATATATACAACAATAGAAACCAAGAAATGGTAAATGAAAAGGACCTCAAATAAATAGTACCTTACACTCATGAGTTGATGAAATGTGTGATCAAGGCAGTTGTCACGCGATCTGTAACTGCAGAGGATCTCCGACCCAAAAGTAAACACTGACACTTGTGTCTTAGTTTGAATACCATTAACTGAGCGAGAGGTTTAAATGTAGCTATATAAACACTTATTACGCGATGAGGAGGGAAAGTGGTTATGAAAACAAAGCGTAAATTGACACGAGGTAAAGAAGAAAACATCTGGAAAATCTTCTAATTGCCACAAAAGAATAATATAATGGCTCCAGCAGACAGACAGACAGACAAGCAGGCAAACAGAGATAAAATAACCGTTGCCACCTCTTTCAGTCATTATGAAACGTTTATGATAGATTTTGATTATTAATAAATTTTATAATATCTTTATGAAAAGCCAAAATTCTCTGGAAAGGGAATTTTAGAAAGTGACAACGCATTTCCTTCCTGAAGTAGCCATTATCGGTCGTTAAACATTTGATTGGTTCTTTTCTTTAAATGGAGATGAGCCATTGTGCGTCTCTCTCTCTCTCTCTCCCTCTCTCTCTCTGTATGTGTGTGTGCGCGCACGCCCTTCATCCCATTGCCTATAGTCTTGAGAGAATATCTTAACAGGTACTGGGAGTTTGTCGTTAACTTGTGTCTCTCCGTAGTTTGTTTCATCACCTCGAGTCAATTGTCGCCCCCGCCCCCCCATTCCCGCCCCACGACACACGGTTGTTCGCCTTTGCTTCTTTTTCTTTTTAAAAGATAAACTATGTCGTCTTTTCCATTTCTCTCCCCTCTTTAAAATCATGCAGCCTCCCGTCTCATTTTAATCTAATTTGGTTTCACTTCCACGTGTCTCCTTCCATGACAAGTACACACACGCCATCACCCCTCTTCCTTGCTATAACCTCTCTCTCTCTCTCTCTCTCTCTCTCTCTCTCTCTCTCTCTCTCTGTCCTTTAAGACCGATGTTTTTCACGGCGGGAATGACAAATCTCAATCCAAATTTCTCTTGAGACCTCCGAGCTTCATGGAGGGAATTACAAAATGGCAGATAGTACTCGAGAAGCATACAACAACGTTTTAAAGTGAATCCAAGTTATCTGTGTCTCCACACATGCATACACACACACACACACACACCATATATATATATATATATATATCTATATATATATATATTATATATATATATATATATATATATATATTATATACATATATATATATATATAGATATATATATATATATATATATATATATATATATATATATATATATATATATATTATATATATGCATGTATGTTCATGTCGCTGAAGTACGTCATTTAGAGTCTTGAAGATTCCTACAGAGGTTCATGATACGAATATTGGATTATTCCAGTGTTATTACTATTTGCTTTTGCTTTTCTGGTTGTCATAATATGTTTCTCTGTAAGCAGAGATATTGTGCAATGATGTCGAGAAGTAGTTTGTGTAGAAGTCTTTGTTAAACTTTACAAGAATAACCACGTGTTATCAGTTTCTTTGATATTAATGCTAATAAAGATGGTTACGGCAGATCGCGCACATGTGGCCTTTTGTTGTGAACATATATAGCTTTGTCGCTTACTTACGTAAGAGATGGTCACTGGTAATTTTTCATATTAAGCCTACAATTACTTTCTTCAGTGTGCAATGCAAAACATCAGATTTTATGCTTTTAGTGTTAATTTGTACAACTTATTTGAATTTAGACTTTACTTAGCTGAGCAGACCTGTTTGAAAAAAACACTCTGTTGATGGCACAGTAAATTCAATGGGAACTACTTTATAACAATAAAACCAATATTACAGCTTTTATGAATAATCACATTAATTCTGTCATTAACTACATCTGTTAAATACGAATTTCAGCACAGGCAAGTGTTTGAATGACTGACCATCTAAAATTATTGCCAAAAATGAAATGACTAGTTTTATAACAACAATGCTTTTGCAGTGTTGGAAATACATCCAAGAGTATCAGCTCTCTGGAGTTATTGAATATCTGCTTAATGATATTCGTATCATGAACCTCTGTAGGAATCTTCAAGACTCTAAATGACGTAGTTCAGCGACATGAAACATACATGCACTGTGCAGTCAGCCTGAACTGTAGGTAAGGCATTGTGGCATACAGTATGGTATTTCATTAATCTGTACTCATGTTTTAACTGTGGAAGAGAAAACATGGTCTTTAATATCTTTACATGTATATATGATCACTGAAAAACCTTGTAATGCAATTTGGATAAGTATGTAATGTAGGCTCCTGTTTTGAATCTGCAACCCATAGAATACTGTACTCAATATAGAGCGGGAGCCAGCAGGGGTCAGGGTAGCTGAAAAGCGAAAGACTTTTTTCTTATGTTACTGTATGCATATCATGGGTCAATGAAATGAAAGTCTGCTGGGTGCGTGGCGGTAAGTGTAGCTGTAGGACCTATAAGAACTACCAGGAAAAATAGCCTAGGTCGGCTCAGGATCGAAACGTTCGAAACCTGCACCAAATGTTCCTTACGATTCAAACTATCAAGAATTGACAATGCACAGAAAATGGCCTAGATTTGCTGGAGTACGAAAGAATCAAAACTAATAGGAAAATATCCAGCATAGTCCCAGGTATCTTGACTTGGCATTACCAGACATTTTCATTGGTGGGGTAACCCCGCCAGACACCCATAAAGGACTCGTCCCTATAGCTCATCTAGATCAGCCAAAAAGTGAAAGAACTGACGCTAATTCCAAACTGTTTAGCAGACCTCCATGCATTAGAAATTGGCACTACCAGACATTTTTATCAGCAAAATACACCCCCCGACATTCCAGACATACTATGGCGGACCTAGTTGTATGGTCATTGATATTTAACAGAAATTTAAAACCTAAACAATTTTTTTTAAGAGAATGCAGAAAACTCATTTGGGTTAGACTCGCACAAAGCACTAAACTCTATGGCTGATCTAGATACACCAAAATGTGAAAGATCTTAAACTTGAAAATGCCCTCCATCTCATCTGATATAATTTCTGTCATACCAGATATTCCATAGGGTACCCCGGACTATAGACCATTGATCCATGCTAAATATATGAAACCAACTCCAAAGTGACTTCCACAAACAAAGGTAACAGAAACTGAAACAATGATATGCTTTTACATAATTTAATCTCAATTCATCAAATTCTCCTACAGAGTAAAGACCCTCATTTTTGTTCATTTTACAACATCTACAGTCCTGGAATAAATAATCTGTGAACTGTACATGAATGGAACTCAGAATAAAATTAAAAATATTTTCTTCCCCCCAAAAAATATATAATAATTGGCATTAATAAAACAAGTAAAGGTATCTTTTGCTAGCAAATAAACAGGAAATCCCTGCAATGTATGATTACATTAGACAACTACACTCATATCAAAACCAAATTTTGGTAGTCTCTTGATTCATGTCTAAATAATTAACACAATGAAAAATAATAAAAGGTCGATATGGTGCCATCTCAGTAGGCCATATGTGCTGGTAAAGAAGATATGTCTCAAAGGTACATATCTAAATAAATATATTCGGCATCTGTGTTCATGCAAAGACTACCACAATCATTCAGACTTAATCCTATTATTCACCATCTTCTAAATCCATGTCAGAATCCTCACTCCATGCTTCGTCATCAGATGGGTCATGACTGATGTAACCATCTGTATCAACATAGGCATCTGTTGAATCTACAATTATTGTTTCATCACTGTCACTATAAGCACCATTGCTGTCATCCTTATTGTTTTCTCAGTCTGTGAGCAGAGCATCAAGAAGGGTAGGTCCATCAAACCACACTAGTAGCAAGAGGTTTCCATTTGCTGACAAGCCAAAGTCAGTAGGAAACAGATCTTGGTCAGGGTACATGAAGTTGGAATGGTTCCACAATATTGTGACGTAGTGAGCCCTTTGGAGTTTTTTACCAAGGGTTCGACAAGAAGGTGACAGTGTAAACAATCGATCCTCTTCATGTTCGCAATTGGTTTTTCCTGAAAAGGAACACCATAACAAGAGTAAGAAAACAAGAAAAAAATCATTCAGGGTTTAAAGAACAATTAACACTTTTTGAACAGGTTTTGTTTTCCAACATACCTGATTGACTTTGCTAGTCATTTGCACCAATTTGTTGTAACGAGTCTCGTCCACTGACTGTGCTTTGGACTGGCTGTACATTTCACAAACTTATTCTGATGCCGTTTCAATGTTTACGTCACTATCTACTTCACCCCTCCATGTAAACAGGTGTAGATTTTTCCGGCTGCCTCCTTTTCTATGATCTCCAAGGGCTTCAACTTTCTTTTTCTGTTATATAATAAATAATCAAAGGGTTTCCTTCATATGATTATGTCAATTATGACTAACAAGTTTTAGTTAGGGCATCGTACTACAAGAAGTTCATTACCGTGGTGCACTTTTAATGTATTATGTTATTATTAGGTGTTAGCATGGTTATTTATTTATTTATTTATTTATTTATTTGTTCATTTATTTATCTATTTATTTTATTTTACTTATTTTTTTTAACCATCAGGACTTAACCTATAGAATGATGATGTAAAGTCACATCCTGTGACGGCATGGTATCCCGGCAGTGCTCTTGACAATCCTGGCTTCTTTTCTTCCAGAATGATCATGATGTTACTGACATCAATGTAACACCCACTGTTGCCACTGCCGCAGTCCATGATTATGGTTGACTAAGTTCTCTCTTATGGGTTTTTTTCCCCAAGTATATGCCAATCAGAATACCAGGACATTCGTATCCGATGCTCTAATGAGGACTGTGTTAGAAGTTATCTTCTCCAAGTGAAAGGCAATCAGTGTGTCAGTCTCATCTTGGTTACATTGGAGATGTTTAGGGCTGGACACAAGGATCTGCTGGTGCACATTTGGAGTTTATTTGTAACACACTCCTCCGCAGTAATCGTTATGACATTCACGAAGGAGGAACTTGCAAAGTTTTGTTTTGAATAAACTATTGCTAAGCAGAGTCTGTCCTTTTTGCTGTAGAGATTGATATGGTCCTGAGATTGTGTAGACGGTATCTACTGTTCCCCTTAACTTCCTTTCACTGCCCTTTAATAAGTTTTCGACATATTTGTCAAGGCAAACAGGGACCTCACTTCTACTCCCATAAAATACTTGCACCATATCTAAGTATTTTATTCAGCTGTGGATCAGCGGACTGTAATTAGGTCTATTGCCAGAACACTTCTGTCAACAATATTTGACTGTTCTCAAGTGTCAATTAGAAAGTAATTAACGCTGGAGAACAGTCAAACTTCGATCAGTCTTCTTAGGCATACCATAGTGCTTTTTGCTAAATGGAATCTCATCACCGTCTTGACCCATATTAAGGTCACGGGGGTAATAAAGTGATACGTAGTAGGCAAAAATTGCAGTGAGAGCGCCTACCAAAAAACACATACAGCCAACTTATTAAACCTCCAAGCAAGTGATTGAGCGCTCTCTCCTTGTCAGTGTCCAAGCTGCACCCCCTTTCTCTATGTGTTGTAGGCAGCCTAATGCACCGACGAAAGTTCTTCCCACCATTTCTGTTCCTTCAAAATTCGACAAGATATTGGGCTGCCTGACACTGAGCGGCCTAATATCTTGTCGAGTACATAATATATATATATATATATATATATATATATATATATATATATATATATTATATATATATATATACTATATATATATATATATATATATAAACGAGATTATAAATCTCATTCTTACATTTTAAAAGATAGCGATGGATCCCAAGCGGTAGGCAACTGGTAACACATTCTCTCTCTCTTTCTCTCTCTCTCTCTCTCTCTCTCTCTCTCTCTCTCTCGACACCCAATAACTCTCTCTCTCTCTCGCTACCCGTCGTCATCAAATCAGACATGGAACTTACAAAAATATGCATTTATTTAAAAGCAAAGCATTAGCTAAATCAACTCAGATTCTTAACAGAAAGATTAAATGAATGATTGAACTCAGATAGCCCCACTCCATATTCTAATCAACAATCCAATATTATCTTAGTAGTAATCTGGGCAAGTCATATACAGTACACCATAGTAATTAAGTCAGTTCCCATTTCTCCAGATTAATCCCCCTTGTCCCGAATCGCCTGTTAGAAGAAAGGAGAACACTTCAATAAGCAGAAGATTATAATCAAAGATCATATAAATAGAACATCTCTGAAATAAATATTCAAATACAATCCAGCCATACTTTGGCCAAAATAAAAATTTTTACCCATTCAACACAGTATGCACTATCACTTAATAAAAATACCTTTTGCAGAAGCCATCTTGGCTCCTCACCTCTCTTGCACAAATCTATCCATCATGGTAATCTAACACTCTCATATGTAGGGGGAAAAGCTCGCATGTACGGACGAACACACACACACTGTCCACACCATGAACTGCTTGTAACCAGTTACATAAGCCACCTCTGTATCAAGCACTCATAGCGACAGGGTGAGGTACTGATTTGCTAAGACAGCAACTCTCATATCACACCACCCCAATGAAGATACATCAGCATTCCCAAGGCTTGTCACTCAGACCACTGTCTCTAGGGAAGTTAAATTGATGACTCTCTACATTCTAAGAAACTCATAGCAAATCCGTCTTTTATGTAACATATATATATATATATATATATATATATATATATATATATATATATATATATATATATATATATATATATATATATATATATATATAGAGTTTATTAGTTACAATGCCCTCTTAACTTCTCAAATTCTTTGCTCTTTTTTTTTATATGCTTGTCATTACAAAGTCTGAGGGGTAACTGCTGCTATTTGCATGTGTTGGGAATCAGGTTCGTTTTACCGCGTAGTGCATAATCTTTAAACTGTCCTGTGAAGCTTTGTCACTTCTCACGGAGTAAATTTCATGAATGGGAATATTTTCTTTATTACCATTTCGTGTGACCGATGCTTGTTCCCTGTATTATCTCTTCTCCTCTTCAAGTTTCATTGTAACAGAATAGAATGGCTTCTGTAAATTATTAGGGTAATTTGAAGCTGTACTAACATTAAAGTCTTTCAGCCTTTGAGGTCCATTAAAGACACATATAAAGCTGACGTCGATATTATTATTATTATTATTATTGTTATTATTATTATCATTATTATTATTATTATTATTATTATTATTATTATTATTATTATTTTATATTATTATTATTATTATTATTATTATTATTATTATGAAGATAAACGTTTATTCACATGGAAAAATCCTACCAAAGGGGTCTTTGACTTGAAATTCAAACTTCCAAATAATATGGTGTTCATTCAAAAGAAGTAACAGTAGGTAATAGGGAAAATAGAGAGGAGATCAGTTATTAGAAAAATATAGATTAAAATATTAATGAATAAATCAATGAAAATATAAGTAAGTTATTGAAATACAAGAAGAATTCTATTAGGGCAGTAAAGCACACATTAAAAAAATTATCTAAAAAGAGAGATTAGTCCTACGTGGTTATTTACGAAAATTAACTCATAAGTCGAGGAAATTTCTTCTTTAAATTACCCTGTCTATTTCCAGCTATTGTAATTGCCTCTTCATAACTGAGAAATGTCCTTCACTTTAATTCCCGTCGATCAGGCTAAAAAGAGAACACCCAATTCCTCTTTTTATAACAAGAATAATTGCCGGGAAAATGAGATGCCGCTGTGGCGAATGCAAAAGTGGGAATTCATTATGTAAATAGGATGCTCTGCAGTAACTCTGCTGGAAAAGAAAGGACTGACATTTGCAGCCAAAATGCAGAGAGAAGAAGAACTGACAAAACCGGTCCCAGTGCTTGAGCTTGTCCCTAAATGCCATAATGCATCAATCCATACATTAGAGGTAGTAACATCAAGTACATTACTCCTAGTAGCAAATACAAAAGAAGAAGAAAAAACATACTATGAATTACGTGTTTCCATCAATATTCTTGGAATTGTACGAGACAAAGTTAAAGCTAAGAGATAGATAGATTAATCCCTAAAATACGTGAATGAATTGTTGGGAAAGCAGGATATTGGAGAATATAATAATATTCTTTAACACAGTGATAGCCTCAATCTGAACTATGAAACCAAAGATTTATTGCATTATTTTCTAATTGTTTCGGAATGACTGCTTCGATGCGTTGCAAGGGGACCTTAATTTTTCTCTCTTGTAATATTGTCTTGTTGCGTTACAACTTTTTCTGGTGTGGGTGATTTTTTTTATTACACCCTTTGTAGGTGACACAGGGAAAGTTATTTTACACCCCCCCAACACTTTTTTATATAGACACTGATAAAACATGATCCTAGGTCTGTTGTACTAGTGTTTGGTGGATACTCGAACGAGTGTAGTTGGGGTGACTGAAAGCAAATCTCTGCCACTTTTTTCCATTCTAAATTTCAAGATATTTGTTTTAAATTACCAGCAGTCTAGATATGCGTTTCTCTTGGCAAATAGCATTAGATTGTCTTCATATAAAAACATGATGCCAGGAACGGTCCTTGAATTCCCAGAATAAAACTTTAAAGTTTCCCGATAAGGAATTAAAATCGATCATTGGACATAAGGAGGCATCGTCCTGAGAAGAGAGATATTTCCTTAATGGTTGACCAGAGACCCGAAATCTCGGTTACGAGAATTTTATGCTTTTCGGTTGTGAATAGGGAAAGAAGGATTGTTCAAAACATGCCAAATCAGCCACATTAACCGATACCCATATATTCAAACTACATTTTTTATTAAAATAAGGTAACTACCGAGTATGATTCATTATAGATTTCATTTTCAATCCCAAATAACATAATCGTGTATCAAAGTTTCATGCTGTTATATATTTAACATTTTTCCGAGCATTTTGTAGTCGCCCATTCTGGACCCTCCTCTTCCTCTGCTCTCTGTACCCTTCCTTCCCCTGGCATCTCTGGGAGGCCGGGTCGTTCATCTCCTCGTATCATCTCCAATACCCTTATCTCAGCTTCCTCGCTACCGGCAAATTTTTGCATGTCTTGTCATTTCAGGTGTATGAATTTCTTTTTCTTTTTTGTTCATTTTAGTTTTCTGTTAAATAAAAGTATTGAGATGGCTAAGTGTCTGTCCGTCTGCACTTGCTCTGTCCGCCCTCAGATCTGACAAACTACTGAGGGTAGAGGGCTGCAAATTGGTATGTTGATCATGCACCTGCCAATCATCAAACATACCAAATTGTCACCCGATAGCTTGGATTTAGTTTGATTTATTTATTTTCATACTTGCAAGGTCATAGAGTCTCACTTGCAGAAGCAAATCTCAAAGGCAATAGTGAATTTTTCTCTTAATGATTTCTCTCATTTCATGAGCGTAATTATTTCCAGAAACCTTTTTTAATATTTTTGTTCTTATAGACCATAGCACTTTCAAACTTTTAATCCTTTGTGGAATATTTAGTAAAGGCAATTGATTTCCTTCACTACTTTTCTCTTTTTTGCAAAGAAAGTGTTGGCAATATTCTTTAGCCTCTCCCTTTATGTGCCTGTGTCTCAGACCGGTGGCCATTCTCGGCTTGACAAAAATGCTTGGTATTAAGTCTAGGAGCATTTGTAAGTTCTTGTATATTTTTTTAAAGCAAAATCTCCCTTGATTTAGACAGAAAATGTTATAAGCTTTAAGAAAATTAGATTGCATTTTTTTCTTTATACTACTAAGGGTCTAAAATCCAAGATGGCGTCCATTTAGCAATAATGCAATATCTTCGCTAATACAAGAGATATAATTATCAACAAAGCATCGGAATAAAGGTTTTCTGACACAAGGAAACCAATAGAATCATCAAATTAAGGCTCAGTGCATTATTCACATATCTACTATCAAGATGGCATCTACAATGGCAACTGTTACTCTAAATTTGACACTATAATCCCTACTATGATATTAGAAATAAATGTACAAACAAGATGTGTTTGATTAAAGAAATAAACTGACCTCATGGTAAATAGCAAATCTACATCAATAGCGACATCATATTAGGTATTGTCCAGTATATATTCAGTGTGTAACACACAAATGCAAAAAGTCACATAGTACGTTTCTGGTTTATGCAATGGACATCAATCGTCTTCACACTCTTCATTTATCCCTGGCTGGCTTGGCTTGTTGTTGCAAATGAAAACCCAACATCCACATACTTCTGTATATAAGATATTGTTTTTTCGACAACTGCACCTTCCTTGACATCAACGTTTACATCCACACTTTATCAGGTGCAGTATTGTCTCAGGAGCTGGTGGATTCAAACATCGAAATCGAGAGAAGTGACTTGAACCTGTGTCAAATGTCCAACTAAATGCTGTAGGTGCTGATAGGCTATGATGATTTTCATTAGCTTTCCTCCAAATCATGGCTATATAGCGTGCATAACAAATATGTAAGTCCGGTGAACCTGAAGTTGGTGGCAGGTTTTCTCCTTCAGTAGAGGAACCAGCGAAGCCCATCTACTTTAGTGTGGACTTTTGAGCGATACAGCATACAAAATAAGCATTCGAGTTGTAAGCAGACATCAGAGGGCACATGATTCTCATATCCTAACATTGCAAGTGCATCCAAGATCTCATCATTACAAGACATGAATACCTTGAATCACTAAGCTTTGGTTCTGCCAGCAAAACTACCAGACATATCTGAGCCTGTCAGAGCATGAAAACCCAAAGGGGCAGATGCCTGCTTTTGTCCTAAGGTTTTATGTGTACTACAACCAGAAACATACCTCTTCAGCCTGCCCTTTCCAATGAGGAAGACTGTAGAAACTGGCAAGTGTGGATGCATGAAGACAAGTAACAATAAGACATCTGTGTCTGGAGAACTGACCACAAGGTCAGCTTCATGGGGAACAGTTACAGCAAGCATTATGACCAACGTGCCTGCCTCTTCTCCACTGTGAGTGAGAATTACTCGTTAAGCTCTGTTTTGGTCCGAATACATGAGGAGAAAGTCCTTCAGGAAAACATTCTTGATTAAAGTTTTGTCCTTCACATGGTAATATGTTGACTTTCCCTTGGTTGTTTTTGTCATCATATGTTCCTTAAGTCTGATTTTATCATAGTTTGTACCTATGTTACAAATTATTGCCAAGTTTCCATTTGGTCAGTCTTAGTAACCGAGTTTATCACAGCCATTCCATTGTTGCACCTCATCTGCAAGTTCTGCTGTTGTAACTGGTTCTTGTAGTGTTGCTTCATTGCCAGATGCCTTCTGCTTTAGCCAGTTGTGTATTGCTACTAAATTTTTCAAGATGATGCAGTATCAAAGATGTGTCATAGGATAGAAGACCCATCTGATGCAAATAAGGATCATGGTACAACATAAAACTCAGAAGTTCCAATGCACTCCTCCAGGTCAAGTTCTGGTTGACTTCTGGATATAACAATGAAGCGTTGTAAAAGTGCTCACTTTTTTCAACTCGATCGCCTTGTCCTCTACTCTGATTTCTGTTGATGCATTGGTTCTTTTTTAAGCTTCAAGTTTCTTTTTGCTCATTTTGTCCCACACAGAAAGTTTTCTCTGTCAGGCATTCTCTAACGAAACTTCAAAACATATGTGAAGGATGGTCACTGGGTAAGAGTTCATTCATAACTGCCTTGGTTATCAGATTGTAGATTTCATCCTCATCAGCAGTTTCAAATGAATTTCCATGCTGATGAAACACTGAAGTCAGTAGAACCGCATTTTGAGTTACATGAGAGAGCTTTCCTCCTGTGACTTCATGGTGCTATGTAAGTATGACAGTTCAGGTGTGATGAGACAGTACCTGTTCAAAGACTGTCCATTCTGAGTGATTCCTGCTATCCCACCAACAACTTTGAGCTCACGGTCTGGATCTATTGATGTGAATCCAACAATGCCTTTGGCAACACAAAAGATGCCCTTCACTAACTCTGCCCATATTTCTGGATGATCTCTTTTCTGTTTCTTGCATTGTTAATATGTGTAATGGTAGCAGGTGTGCATAATTTAAATGGTCATGGGCAAAAAAAGTACTTCATGAGGGCTTCCTAGCTGCTAATGAAACACTGAATCTTGTTTGCAGTGCATTCAAATTGCTTAATCTTTTCAAAGATGTCCATGGATTCAAACATTTCGATCATTTTTGTAACAGCATCACTGATGTTATGTCTGCTCTCTAGGTCCAGATTGCTATCTTCCTGATTTGCGTCTCCCAGATGAGTGGAGGTTTCTTTTAAGAAGGTTTCTTCATGGGGCTGAAGTTGGAGGATATTTCGGAAGTATAAGCTATACAAAGCCAGCAATGTGGTAGTATGAGCTTCCAGTGCCCAATACATGTGTTTCCATTAAGGATTTATGTTACCACTGTTGGTGTGTATAGTCCAGCTTTGACCTACGCTTGGTCAATACCACTACGTTCCACATATTTACCCAAGGCAGCCAGTGCCTAGAAGACGATCTGCAACTCAATAGGCTGGAACAGATATCCTCATGCTTCATCCATAACTTAATGGCCATGTTGCATTGCTGAAGAACAGGAGTCACAACTGTGATCGCTTCTGATCCCATGGCATAAGTGGTGATAACACATGCTCTCATCAGTCCTGTATAGAGGTTGTCATATTATATTACAGGTAAGCATATCAGTGGTAGTACTAGAGCAATGTTTGTTTTGGACCAGGAGGAGACAACAAAGAGTTGAAAGCCCCCATGTGCCTAGACTAAGAGTACTTTTGACCTCTACCTCACTTTTTTTGAAGTCCAAGCATCCAATAATCCATGCAAGATCCTTCTTGTTCATCTCTAAGCTCAGCATGCAAGAATTTAGCGTGCAAGTGCGCTTTGCTTGTTGGTTGAGGTCTGTCACATGGTAAGATTTTGCATGAAACTGCAGCCTCCAATTATCGAAAGTGGCATGAACAATCTATGTCAATCGGTGTTGTTTGGGAACTGTTAGATGCAGTCTGATATACAGCAGTGGCAGTTCCATGGAGTTTATTCATCCCGGAAGGTGTGGATTCAAGAAAATCTATGTTGTCCAGAGCAAACCAAACAAAATTATCCCGGACCAACCAAGGTGGATGAAAAACTCCTCTCATGGATTTCATCCGCTCAAGAATAGCATTTGCCATGGCAGTCTCTATTTCCAGGACCTTTTTGTATGGCACAGTGTGGCTTAGTTGTTGTAGCATCACTATAAGAGACTTTGATCTGGTGCTCATACGGATATATAGAGCTAGTCCAACATGTGTTTTGTTACATAAGTAACCTGCTGTTCTGTCTTATATGCACACACAAAATGCTGTGCCAGAAGAGATGCATTTTTGTTCATGTATTCTGCCCTCCTGGTAGTTTTAACTTCATACCAACCTTGAAAAACATACTTGCAGAAGCGTTTGAGTACAACAGGAGGATCATAATCATCAAACGTTCCTTGAAATTTCCATGGAGGTGCATTTCCTATGTCTCTTCTCAGGATTTTAGCAGCGTTCAGCAGGATTTTCACTTCTTTTTTCAGGACTTTTGGATAGGCAAGATCACCAGCTAACATGGTTTCCTTTGCCTTAGTAGAAAGCACTTCTTCTGGTTTTGTTTTGTTAGGAGGTCTGGTGAAGTGCATATCAGGGATATTTTTCAAAATCTATTGCTTTAAGTATCGTTTATATTATAAATGATCGGGTAATGGAAATGGATTTTCTTCTAGCAAACTCTCATATGATTTTTCAATGTCATTCATATTCAAAACAAATTCTAAAGTTGAGTTAATTGCTGTTTCCAACATGTCGAGTATCTCCAGGTCAGACACTGACTATGTAAACTGAACATAATCTTGTGGGAGTTGTCTCTTAGCCTTTTCTATGTTTTGATTTGCATGGCTTAAGCACACCAGGTGATACTTCATGTCGTCTGCAACAGCTGTTAATAGTTCAGATAATCCAACAACATTGTTCAGTTTACTTTCAGGTGTTCCTTTGTTGTCTGTTGGCTAATTGCCTTCAGCTGGACTCCCATGTTTTCAGTTGACACATCATGCAACTTGTCTACTTTGTCTTCTTGGCAAATGACACACATCTCCTTGTCGAAAGTCTTGCTTCTGGTACATGTAGGTTGTGATGTGGGAGTACATGTAGACAACAATTTTGATGGGCATCCCTTTTTCTTATGTATTGCATCACTGACTGCCTGTTGCTCATCCCTTCTCATACCTGGTTTTTGCTCGTTCAACGTTTGTTTTATATGTGAGATCCTTATAACAAGCTTTGTGGTAGAAAACATTTTTTTGTATCAGTTCTTTGGCAGATAAACCTCTTATTCGATCATTTAATGCAGGAAACTCTGTTTCCCCATGTGAACATCGAACATCAGTTGTTGTAATTAGTCTCTCCACTGAAGGCAAAGAAAGGTGAAGCACATAGTTTGTATTATATGTTTCTTTGCTGCTCAGATGACAAATAAAGCAAAGTTCAAAATCGAGTCATTGACTTCTTGTTACATGAAAACTGTTATGCCGGTTTGTGTATATATGGGCTCTAAGGGATATTTTCATTGCTGTAGCTAATTCTTTCCTGCCAATACAAAGAAAATGTATCTGAGTAAACTTGTATATACCAAATCTTTAAACCTTAACCTAACATGGAAAAATTGTGTTCAGCAACTGCATTCAAACATTGATTTTACAGGAAAGCTGTCTGTCTGAAACTTCCGAAAATTAAAATATTAATTGTCACAGGGAAGTTGTCATCCATATGGCAATATCTGAATACTGTTTTCCAGGGAACAGATGCTGAAAAAAATTATTGGAACCGGGTTTAAATCAATTGTAAAGTAAAATTCTTTCTGTTTGTGTACCACAGAAGCCATCTTGCTTTTCACGGTATTACAATGTAAAAAAAAAAAAAAAAATTACACCCTTTTTTTATCATATTCAAATAAAGTCAGGTAAGTTTTAGCTTTGACCAAAAAAAATGCACAAATGTTTTTTTCATGACAAATGAGCCTACAATAATTGTGGGAGACCGTGGAGTGGGGTTTAGTAGGGGATGAGGGGACTGGAGGAGTAGGTTTAGTAGGGGATCGGGGGAAGGTGGGGCAAAATGCCATCAACATATTATGGCTCTTGTCCAAAGTGATATGTCCCTCTTCCAAACGAACAAGTCAGACTGCTTTCTCCTCCTCGCTCATGTTTCCCCTTCCACAGTTTGACATGTTCAGCGAATGCCATATTAATAACTGAATTTGGAGACTGGTTGATAGATTTGGAATTATCTGGCGTTATGTGTATTTGAAGAAGCAGTTGAGATGGAATGCCTCTTCACCTATGGACAGGGCGCAGTCTAGTGAAGACTTATTCACACAAGACTTGACTTCAATAACAGATGCAATTTGAACAAAATGACAATGAAAAGTCAATCATTTTTTAGTGTATAGTCGGGGAGTCTCTCTGAACTTGCCCATGAAGGGGAAAGTCCGTTTCCCTCATACTGAATTCATATGAATTATGAGGGGGAACCTTTGTGAGATGTTTTGTTGCTATGCAATCAACTGGGCTCTCCCATTCGGGCCGAGTTTCTGAAAGTTGATTAAATAGATCGTCTATCAGAAATTCACGAAAAACAACTTCTAACTATTATTTTCATCTCATCGCTCTCTTGTTCCCTGAATGCAAACTGAAAGCTAAAGACCCAAGTGAAGATGGTTCAGAATGGTTTATATATGAAAATATAAGTGAAGCTTTTTTCTATTGAAATGGAAGATGTCAAAAATACAGCATCAGGATATCTTTGTTTGCAAAATTTGTTTCAACAGTTTTTAAAATTAACCCACAAATATTATCACGCGGTTGGTAGAAGAAAGTGTCCATTTGCCTTCCTTTGTCAGTCTTTCATCATTAACATTTAGCAGAGAACCACAGAAACTTTAATTCAGAATGGCCTCTTCATATAGCTACCCGTACTTGTGGCTATTTGTGGCAAGTTATGAGTGACTAAACTTTCATATGCAAGGTCCTCTAAGTGTGCAGTAAGCAAAAGCCATTCATTAAAACTGGTTTCCATTACCACAAATCTCGTGATAGCCGTTTCCTGTGGTGGTGTTGGTGGAGTTGTATGATGTTACCTTTGATGCCTTCATCCTATGTCACTCCAACAATCATTTTCTTCATTCCTCACAGCTACGAAGAGAAGATTGCTTCGATTTCATTCTAGTTAGATAAATCCATTCGCCTTCTGTCATGTCTCTTTCCTTTTGTCTTATTCTCACCCCTTAGCGCATCACAAATATTCTGAGAGCGAGTCATCATCCGACGAAGCCGAAACCATTCTGGACTGTGGCAATCTAGGCTCTAGATTGCCACAGTCTAGAAGTTTAAGATCTTTATTCCCTGCCTCTGCATTGTGATTACTCAGCTTTCATAAAGGAAGGTTTTTTTAAGAAACCTTTTTTTTTTTCTTGTGAGATACTTTTTCACTATCTTGGCAAGAAAATTAATGGTAGCAGTCTTCTCTAATTACTGTGCGCTGTACTATTGTAAATTCACGCTCTTATTCTCCTTTTATGTTTGTTTTCGCCTCATCTGTGAATTCATTTAGTTTTCTTTAATCTTATTTTTTTTTCTACCATTATGATGAAATGCAAACATGTTTCTTTACTGTACCCTTAAGTGGACTCCGGTGAAAAGAGAAACTTTTCTATAGGTGCTGGTCGCACACACTTTTTCCCGGTACCCTTGTGTATGGTAAATATTCACCAGCGTAATTGAGGCTACAAGTGAGTTTCTCTTGAACAAGGCCATCCTTTTTCGTTGAATCGTTCACTTCTCTCTCTTTTATTTTTCTCTCTCTGTCTGTTTGTCCAGTATCGACCATAACACCTTTTTATTTTACCTCAAGATCATCAACAGCACAACCATGCTTCATTTAACCTTTGTTCTCGTCAGCCATTTCGTGGACCCAAAGTTCGAAGTTCTGATTCTGTCCCTAATTACACTTGACTCCAACGGCAAATGTTGATTCTACAAATTTACTCACTTTCGCTAATCGCTGGTATCTAATTCCTTTAAGAACAAGTCAGTATAAGATTAGTTCTTATACAGCCTTGACATTTTACAAACAATCTAATTTATACTGAAAAGCAAAATCTTTCTAAATTGCCACATTTACTAATTAAATCATGATCTTTGTATTTTACGCTATTTCTATAATAATTTGCATTTCAGTCTTATTTATACATTATTTTGCGTGTGATGCCATAGACGTATTTATTTTTTTATTATTACAAAATACATAAACAGGATCGTAGTTCGATGACAACGTGTTCTCTGTCCCTATCTTTCTTATCTAGTTATTTATTCTATTTTCAGTTGATGGCAAAGTTTTTAGATAATGAAACACCCTGAAGAGATAAACATCCATAAAAATTTCGAAGCATTTGTAGAAACAACCCTAGGGACCATAAGGTTAAAAAATGATCAGTATATTTCCAGTGGTAGGGATTTACACTCACTGTAGCCAGAATAACGCTGTGATAACAAGCTTAGTAACTCTGAAAGACACTTTTTCATGGTGCTGAGATGAGTCTTGTGGGGAATACTTTTATAACGATGAATTACAGAAGGGTCTATTTTCTTTTTCGTTTCGGTCAAAGCAATCTCTTCAGGTAAGGCACAGCGCAGATGTATAATAAAAAGCCTAAAATATCCTTTATCCGAGATCCAACATACGGAAGGTCTGGTGCCTTTCCAAACAAAAGTGTGTGATGCCTGCATTTGCAAAATCATCATTCTGGTAACTCGTTCTAACTTGAAAACGTGGTTCCATCTCACCTAGTCAAATGCAAATAATGAAAAATAAAATAAAATGACTCTTTACCTGTTATGAAGATTTGGAAGCCCTTATTTTGCGATTGCTCAGGAAAAAATAAAAGGAACTCAGGTTCGTTTCCCTTGTCGTGACACCAGTTTAGCGTTCGCTACTGACTGGAAAAAGGAAAAGGAATTTGTGTACGATTTTAGCAAAGGCCGTCATTTTGCTGTAAATCTCTCGTTCTCGGACTCTGAAATGTATGGATTGAAGGGACATTCTGGTATTCCTAGATGGCCTTGCAGGAGAATGAAACCATAACGAACAATATACGGCTGAAGGCCGGTATTTTGAGAGGGAAAAATTTATATAAAACTAGAGATTTAGTTAAACTGAGTTATATTTACATTATATTACGTGAGTAGCAATTTACACCCTAAAGGACAGGGACTCGAATAGGTCCATAAATTAATAGAAGGTGGAACAAGACCACCACACGCGGACAAGAGCGCACACTGACTTTCAGTGAATTAAACATATATGTAATTAATATACATTTATGTATAATGTGTATATAATAACTTACTTTCAACTTTTGATATAATTTCTGTTGTTAACATATTTATTTATTTGTCTTATTTTATGTTTCACTATTTTCTTTTGTAAATACATAAAACTAGGTCTCTGGCAATTGTACTACCTTTCCGTCCTCATGACGTCACAAAACGCATGCAGGTTCATATTTGTATCATTACGCTTGATAACGTCAATACGTATAGGTTGACGAAACAGCTGTCGCGTGTAAAAATACTGGAGTAAATGGAAGAACTCCATTATGTGTCCATTAGTAACCTGAACAATGAAGTGAAGAAAATAATTAGAAAATATGAAGCAATTTCAAAAAAGCTGGTTAACAGTGAAAAAGCCATTCTATTCAATGAATGTTGTATCCGTGAAAGATTGTGCCCTAAAAGTGAATATATATATATATACTAGATATATATATATATATATATATATATATATATATATATATATATATATATAGATATATATATATATATATATATATATATATATATATATATATGACTATATCTTGAAAGAATCTTTTGCTTTTCTCTTGATGATAAAAATAAAATATAATAAAAAAATAAAGTACCCCTCAATTATGTAGGTAATTGTAGAATTCCAAACTTTGATATTTTTGTTATATAGATGCCTGTGCTCTTCAAACACTCAGAAAATAGACCATAAAGAATGGAAGAATGGAATGTCATAACATTTAAACTAGAATGAACTTTATTTCTTCACCCTTTTATCATGAGCGATACAATAGGCATAAGGGAAATTTAAAATAAAACTACAACATACATAGAATACGTCCTTTTGATATCCTACTTCTAGAGTACAAATCTACTAATGTTCCCTCAGGCACCAATTCGGAATGTTTCCTTAAAAGGAAGCTTCTGTTCATAAAGACGCTTTACTTCAAATGCGCTTAGAAATTCCGCTTGAATTAACGGAAACTTTATTTCAGGTATCGTTTTAGTGCAACTGAATATCTCTAAAATATTTCTTTAACTCTTTGAATGAATTTACATAATAATGCACGCCTGAATTTGTATGGTTTCTTTCATATTATTTGTATAATCTCACAATAAATTGACAATAAAATCAAGTTTCATCTTTTAACTGTTGTCCCTTTATATTCAGCGGCAAATGAAATACCCAGTTATAATAATTTCATTTGTATCCTCATATTAAGAATTTATTATGAATATTCTGGAATATGTTCACTCTTTGTCTATTCTAAGAAATCTCCACATACTCTGAACACAGACGCCAGTATTAAATGCTCGCTGAGCACGAAGGTCTTTCGCCTTCACATAAAGTGGCCGGAATAAAGCCCATCAGATCCTCTTTTCTCGGCTGCATAACAAATGCAGTTGCATTCTGCCTCGCAAAGGCATCACCGGGCAATTTATACTCGGGGAGCTAAGCCTTACTTTCGTATGCAGAGGAAGAAACCAAGCAGGTCTTCCCCCACTACGTAAAATGCGCATTTTCTGTGAATAGTCCAAATTTACACAAACTATAACGCTGCTCTTTTGCACACACACACACCTACACACACGCACACACACACACACATGCATATATATATATATATATATATAGATATATATATATATATATATATATATATAACAGCAGCATCAATAAGGTCAAATGCCTTTGCTATTGATTCCGCTGCATTACATGGTATATGTTGCTTATGCAGCATCAGCGACCTCCTCGTCCTGCCTTACTGCTGAGGGAGATCATTTACGTACGTGTTCATTTGAAAGAAGTAACAGAAAGAAGATATCGTCTTTTAAAAAGGAATAATACTAATAATAAATAATAATGATAATAATAATAATAGCGCATAAGCAGTATACCAGTAATCAGATACAGCGCAATAGTGGAATGGACGAACGTAGAACTCCATACCATAGACCAGAGAACTGAGAAGGATATGACTATACATAATACGAAAGGAAGGAGGGAGAAGTCTACTAAGCATAGGGAACTACGTCAACATCGAGACGAATGGCTCAAGAGTGCATGGGATGGAGTACTGATAACAGTAGACGAAGGCCAAGAAATATACAGAGACAGGAGAATGACAAAAAGAACAGAGGACTGGCACAACAAACCAATGCACGGAAAATAAATAAGACAGACTAAAGAACTTGCCAGCGATGACACAAGGCAATGGCTACAGAGGGGAGAGCTAAAGAAGGAAACTGAAGGAATGATAACAGCGGCACAAGATCACGCCCTAAGAACCAGATATGTTCAAAGAACGATAGACGGAAATAACATCTCTCCCATATGTAGGAGGTACAATACGAAAAATGAGACCATAAACCACTGTTTACCAACTTTTAGTGATTTTACATCGCTCATACAAGAATGACATTTCAGGAAGTTGAGAGGTTTGGGTATTATAATTCCAAATTTTGCCAAAGAAAGAGTAACTTTTTAATTTATCAAAACGTGCTATCTAAATGTGAAGAGTTTTTTCCATCTCCCGGATCAGAGTTCTGCTTACCTAATTATATCAAGTTTTTTCTCCCCATAGAGTCAAATTTCCACAGGCTAACATCATTACCGTTCAACGTAAGCAAAGGCGACTTTCAGAAACAACTCTTTGAACTGTCCCAGGGTGCATTTAGAAAATTGAAAACACGCTGGACTCCAGTCCTTAAAAAGGAAGATCATCACATCGTTAAGAGTTGGCAAATATAAAATATTTGGTCATTACCAGACCCGACAAAGGGAAAGGCACTGTTTTATTAGATACAACGAACTGTAAAGAAAAAAATTTTACTCTCTTAAGAGACCAACGTAATTTCACTGAAATTGAAGCACCTGATTTTCCCAATATCACAATAATGACGAAAAATAAACAGATTTTTACATCGTCTAAATTAAGAGAAAATTATAGATGATAATACATACCAGTAATTGTTTGTCACCAAATCATCCTTTGGAGTTTTATATGGTCTCCCAAAAATACATAAGCCTAATACACATATGAGACCAATCTTGACATCATATAATACACCTAATTATAAGCTAGCTAAATATTTGGTAACTTATTTAGAACCTCTGGTTAAGAATGATTTTACTCTCGGTAATTCTTACTCTTTTAAGGATAAAGTTTTATTACAGGAACCTGATTTGAAAATGGCCAGTTTAGTCATCGAATCTCATTTTACTAATGTCCATGTGGAAGAAACTATCGATATTATCCTAAATAAACTTTCTCCCTGACCACATTCTGTTTTTTTTTAATATATATATAATTTCAGTCGTTCGTATATCAAAACTCTTTTAGAACTGGTAGTATGGGACACTGCCTCTGTTTTTGAAGGCAAACTTTATAAACAAACGGACGGTGTAGCCATGGGCTCTCCCTTGGGTCCTAATTTTGCCAACATCTTCATGTGCTCGCTGGAAGAACGCATGTTAGATGACTGCCCACTCAGGTTCCATCCACTCTTATATGGTAGGTATATTGATGACACATTCGCCTTATTTAAAAATGATTGTGATACTGATTCGTTTTTAGCATATGCCAATACTAAGCATAGCAACATAGGTTTGTCGTAGAAAAAGAGATGAATGATCAATTGCCTTTCTTAGACGTTCTTGTCACTAGGGATAATGGCTCTTTTAATACGTTTGTTTTAAGAAAGAAGACTTCTACTCGTTTAGGATCCAATTACGATAGTTCCTTCATTTATGATTTTAGACTTAACTCTATTTTTACTCTCCTCCACAGGGCGTTTTATTACATCGAACTGGCAATCATTCCACCAAGAATTAGTTTCCTTTCCGAAAATTCTACGAATAATAGCTTCCCACAGCTCCGTATGTTTCATAACAAACAGGTCGCTAATATCGCCAAACCTTGTACCGTACCAAAATTAGCTTTTTATGCCAAATTCGCATTTTTACATGATGACTCTTTTCGAAAAAAGTTTGCACAAATTGTTCATAAACATTATGGTGCCATTAATCTGAAATTACTCCCAATAAATCCACTAACGATTGGTTCCTTTTTCAGATATAAAGATCGATTAGAGCCTCTTTTTACCTCCAACGTGGTATATAAGTATACTTTGCCCTACGTGTAACTCTGGGATATGTTGGATCCACGAGGAGGTTACCGAGGGTCAGAAATGACTCTCATCGGGGATTAAGTTTCCGCAATGACTGTAGGCTCTCCATTCCCGAACGTTCTAACATAAGAAACCTCTATAAAAATTGTAAAACATATGGAAAGAAGTGATTTCTGTATCATAGGTCAAACAAGTAACGTATATGAACTGCCTGTCCTGGAATCATTATTTATTAAACAACTGGTTCCCCAGTTAAAAAAAAACCCAGACCTCCTTCACACAACTATATCTGAGTTAACTTTTATTTATGTATTCTCATTCTG
>NC_087212.1:81000170-81027670 GCF_015104395.2 Macrobrachium nipponense | reverse complement strand
ACTTAATATTATTTGTAATTAGAGAAGTCCCTAATGATTCCTTAGGTATGTCACCGTTTGAGATGTTATTTGGACATAAAGTACTTAAAGATAAAATGTTGAACAATGATACTTTAGATAACGTAACTATAGGGCAGTATGTCGATAAATTGAAATGTAATTTTGAGAAACTCCATAATTTTGCATTTAATAACTTAACAAATAGTAAAGATGCGATGAAGGAATATTTGATTTAAAAACTAAAGTTCGTAAGTTTAAAGAAGGGGATTTTGTACTGTATATTTCCCTACTCTAGTTCCTCTCTCCAACATAAATTTTGGTTCTGGTCCTTATATAATTCAGAAATGTGTCAATAATAACAATTATATAATCAGTACTCCAGACAGAAGAAAGTCAACCCAATTAGTTCATGTAAATCTCATCAAGAAATATCATGGTAAATCTCCAGTTGCTTTGCATTGTCTATCAGACTCGAATGTATTAGATTCTAAGAAATATAATGCATCAGCACACCAAAGTAAAACCCCATTGCCACATGATGCAGATTTTATATCACTCTAATGATTTTGTTTCTTGGACAGACTCTACTAACCAGGAAATATTGCAGAATATTCTAGTATATTTACAGCATCTACCCCGAAATCAGAGGAGCCAGCTAGCAGAATTATTCCACAAATACAAGAGTATATGTGGGGATGTGCCTCAACGTTGCAGCGATGCTGAACACCAGCCTGGAAAAGTAGCAATGGATGAAGGAGGAAGTATCGTATTTACTGAAGAATGGACTGGCAACTAGAAGCACATCAGCTTGGGCATCACCATGTCTTTTATTTCCAAAACCAAACGGTAAAGTAAGGTTATGCACTGACTTCGCCAAATAAAACATGTTACTATCAAAGATAGCTATCCATTACCAAGGATTGATGACATTTTAGATGCCATTGGTAATGCCAAATATTTATCACAGATCGATCTATTGCATGGATATTATCAGATTCCACTTACAGATAGAGCAAAGCAAATATCTGCTTTCATAACCCCCTTTGGATTATTCCAATATGAGAGGCTTCCATTTGGTTTAACCAATGCCCCCCCCGCCACCTTCCAGCGCTTGGTGAATAATGTAATTCAGGATCTTGATGGTACATATGTGTACATCGACGATATTTGTTGTAACATCTTACACCTTGAATGACCATTATCCATCGACTAAAAGCATTGTTTGGTCGTCTTCAGGAGTTTGGACTTACTATTCACCTAGGAAAATCTTCATTTGGTAAAGGAAGGTTAGGTATTTAGGCCACATCATAGGTAGTGGAGACAAAAAAAAAAATGTTTCTGTTATTGTTATGTCTGGTATGAATTGCATCTGTATTTTCTTTTACTGTTGTTATCAAGTTTTATTTGTAATGATGGTTTCTTGTCGTGTTTGTCGCCAGTGTTGGAAGAGATCTCGCGTTTCTGTGAGCGAGTAATCTTCGTCTGAGAGTCGTAGATGGTCTGCCAATGTAGTTTTTTTTTGCTGGAAGGATTGAATCCTCTTGGGGGCAAATGAATTCATAAACCACATTGGTAGTCATCTCCGTAGGTGTAAATGAGCATGTGATATTTTTAATACTAGCTATACAAGTTTGGTTTGCAATACACCCTCATGTTTATGTCGTATAGGGTGTTCATGGTTTGACGTTTTTTTTAATAATCTTTCAGTGATGTTGCTGTTGTTGTTATATTCGTTGTTAAAGTTAGTTTGGTAGTATATTGTTATGTGTTGTACTGTTCTGGTCAATGTTGTCTTGCTTGTAGTATGGTCCAAAAAAAAGTTGCGGATTCTGATTGTAACATGTCTACAAATCTGTTGTTTGTGAGAAGTTCTTGAATTTTGTCTAGTACCAGTCCAGGTTGTGTCGTCTTCCACGTGGATTGAATGGGTAAAGGCGCTCCGTAGTACATATGAACGGATTACCAATCGTTTATAGGCCTGAGGGCATTATTCACCTCTCCCGTTCAGGCAGCGTCCAATGTTAGTAGCCTTGTGGACTGCATAGATTTCTAGTTCTTTATGATTGTAAAAACAGTGTCTTTTAAATTTGGCATATAAGTGTTCGCCATAAGAACGCCCAGGGGGAACCGATGGCTACACCATCAATTGTCGCTATAATTCTAACTTTGTGTGAGTAAAATGTGCTTCCTTTGCGCATGTCTATAGTGATGTCTACGTGTACATTAGTGGAAAGGCTTTCTACGTTCGTGGATGCGATTTCTTTGGCTGTGTGTTTGGTTTTCTGGATGTCTATGAATTCTGTGCTGATCTTAACCTGTATTATTTCAACGATATGTGTGGGGCATTTAACTATGAAGAAATGAACTAATTCTACAATAACTTCGGTACCGTCTATATAAATGGACATGCAGTAACATGAGTAAGTCAAAGCCATTTTCTCTTCTAACGTTTCTGTATTGCTTCAAGTTTTTCATAATTGAAATTGAAATTATTGTAACAGGTAGTACCCAGTTCACTAATGTCACTTTCCATTTATGTCTATTTTCTTTGAATTATACTCCAAATCTTAGTTTAATTTTTTTTTCTCCCGCTGACTAAATGATGCATTCTCATTTTTGCAATCTTAATTGCTTCCCATTTTCACGGCTCTTTCACATTCGGAAGGAGGAGGTTTAATTAGTTCCTTTGATTGATTGGCTTGTGACTTGAGAAAGCGGAAAAATCGACCTCAATTATTAGAGAAAACTTTTTAACGAGATCGCATATATCATAACTAAATAACCGTAATGATTTAAGACAAAGTTTGAGATGTATTAGAAAACAATATCATATTATAAATTGGCCTTTTAGATACTTAAAGCAGAGCCCAATACGCATTTAAACTACATTTAGGAAAACGTTGTTAGGTAAGGGAGTATATTATAGATAGATGAATAATGATTAGGGCCTGTTGCAGTACTTGAATGGTTAGAATGAAAACGAAGGTGCTTTGAATAGTTGGAAGATCAGTGGGATAGGAAAGAGAATCAAATTTCTTCAACTATCATTCCAGAAAAAAAATAATAGGAAAATTCTAAAATTCAGATAAATGAAGACTAAAGATCACATTATAGAATATTAACCACCCTGGGCGAGCGAGGAATTAGATTTAAGAATACGCCTAAACAAAGCAGTTAGAAGTACCCATCATGGAAATGGAAGAGATGAAACAGAAGCATAAAAATGACAAAAAAAGAGAAGTGAGTTGATTTATCATCCAGGTCAACCTCCATGAAGCACGCCAGAAACCAATTAACTCATTGCCATGGAGAAATCCAGACGGGACAAAATTCCAGAAATGAAAACAAATCCTCCCGGACATCAGAGTTGCACAGATTTTATTCTTTTTTCTTTTTCCTCTCTTCCGGCTTCCTACCATTCCAGCACTAGGCCGGCCAAGGTCCTACAACCTACCATTAACGGCAAGCAGTCACTTTGACTACTTTTATAGAAAACTATCTAATTACCCAATACAATTGGTTTAGTAGTTCTGTTGCGACTCTATGTCAGTTAGTATACCATTTACATGGAAATCAAAGCGGAATTACATGTTAAGTCTAAATTGCTATAGGAATGAAAATAATCTTTGTGTTTTTTTTGCTTTCTTTATGGTACTTTCTCTATAGGATTACATTTTCATAAAAAAAAAAAAAAATTAACGTCTTCTTTTCTTCCTCTAAGTGAAAATGTACATAATGGCAAAAAATTATAGAAATTCAAAGCAAATAAAAAGTATATATTATGGGAAACCTGTCCTCAGTATTGTTTAGGTGTACTTGGTATTAGTTAAACAATAAGTAAAGTAACAATCCATATTGATTTGGGGAAATATTTTTGCTGTTTTGATATGATAAAATTAAAATATGAGGTCTATGATGAAGACCAATATCCTCACTTCTTGCACAATTTACAGAATACAATTTGTATAGTTACAGCAGTGCATTTTCCACACATATATTTCTCACATTTTTTGCAGTCATCACGGTTTTGTTGTTTTTGCACAAGCTGATCTGGCATTGCTTCCGTTTCGTATTTGGTTCACTACTAACCTCTTCCAAAATCTCATGAGAATCTTCGACACATTCTGCCATCTTTAGATTTTTCAAAGAATCTACCAATTCCTCTACTAATCCAAGATTAAAATCATGACGGCGTAGCATTTCCCCTGAGACCTCTAAATACAATATCCATACATTGATACTTGCAAAATCGGGAATATTGTAAAAAAAAAACATGGACAGGCCAACGTCTGGAAGGGCACCTCGTGGAATAATTACGTGCCATTTGGTCAAGTACGTCTACGCCAAATTTTGTTGCATTGTAATACACAACAGTTTCTGGCTTCTTCTTCTGTCCACCTCCGACTGAAACAATGCGATGAAGTGAACTGAGCATAAAGACTGTCTTGTTTTCTTTGCTGGTATATTGTCAATGTTGTATCCTTATTCTTCAGTAGATGTGTATCATGCAGTTGACCTTTCTACGACTTCATTTGAGATGGAATTTATCTACGGGCTCTATTCATTGTGCCAACAATACTGGTGTTTTTTGCTTTCAAATGTTCAGCTAATTGAAGTGATGTGAAGAACTTGTCAGTTGTGATATTTATACCTCTCCCAGTGAATGGTTCCATTAGTCTTAGCACAACATGAGTTGATAAGGGCTGATTTGCTGGTCGAAATTCAACTTTTCCGAAGTAATGAAATGCATTTAGCATAAACTTCAATTCTGTATCAGCAGCAATCCAAAACTTTATTCCAAATTTGTCTGGGTTTTTTTCCATATACTGTAGAACACCTGCATGTTTTCGTGTTGCTTATAAGCGGATCTGCAATTCCCAATGAATCTATCCCACAATTTAGAATATGAGCAAATCTTCCACCAATCTTCAGCTGCTTGAGATCTTACTTTCCACACCGCACCACATTTAGCTCTAAATCGTGTTTGATGATGAATCTTCGTCTTGAGAGGGATTTCCTCTGTAAAAAGTAAGGACTATATACAAAAGAATACATACACGAAGAAAAAATTACACAGTAGGCTAATAATTAACAAAATATAATAAGCATGATACAAATAATAATAATGATAATAAGAAAATAATAAATATAAAACATGGTAAAGTTCCTATGGTTAGATATATATATATATATATATATATATATATATATATATATATATATATATATATATATATATATATATATAATATATATATATATATATATATAGCATTCCCACTATCAATAAGTCTCGTAGAAAGTTGAATGAGGATGAAATATTCGAAGAATTATTGAAAGATTCAGATTATGGTTGGGAAAGTAGGACTAATGAAAATTACATGTACAAGAAGAGGAATCAAGTTCTGATGATGAAGTCAGTCAATCTGAGGGTGAAAACATCGAATGTAGGTTAGTATCATATTCTCTCTCTCTCTCTCTCTTTTATGTTCTTTATTATATATATATATATATATATATATATATATATATATATATATATATATATATATATATATGTGTGTGTGTATAACAGAGAGAGAGAGAGAGAGAGATATATATATATATTGATAGCGGGAATGCAAAACGCATACTAATCATGCTAGGAAGTGTATGTTGTGATGGAAATGACCATGTCTTTCCGTACGCGTCTTATACAGGTTTGATTCCTAGACACGGTCTAGGCTTGTAGACCGGGCAGTCAAAATGACAGCTTGGCCGTTTTTGGCAGTGTGGGCTGTACTTAAAAAAGTAACAAGCAAACTAACTAAATTCTTTTAGCATAATGAACTACTCACTAAGTAAAGTCATGATGTATCGACTAAATAACGATGGTAGTGAAACCATGCCAAGCGAGTTTCAATTTCCAAAAGCAGTCAAAGTGACTGCTTGCCGCTTGGCCGTCCGAGTGCTAGGGGCTAAGTACAAACGCTAAGAATAAAACATTTTTTTCCGAGAAAGGCAGAAAGTTAAATAGAAGGGTACAGCAGTTGTTTGGCAGTTCAAAGAGGGCACTCGTTGTTTAATATTTAAGGTTTCAAGAATAAGCAGCTCTTGTTGTTACCAAAAATCTTAAAATCTTCATATCTGATTTCCGGCTTGCATTTAATGTTATGTTTGCACATATTAGAGGACTTTGGATTAGTTAATCGGCCCCCGGTTCTATAACTTATCTCCCTCTGAATCGGCCCTCACCCTGAGAAGCCGCCTGGTGGATCCAATATATTTTCACAAATTATATTGTACTCATAAACAACACCAGACAATAAGTAAGTAAGAAAAGAGAGCCACTACTTTTAGGGTTCTTAGGTATTAGTTTCAGATCGGTAGTCCCAATATATATTTTGGACGATTTTCATGAAATGCCTCCGAAACTTGCTTTCATATAAGAAAGGAAACGTTGCACATAATGGCAGATTAGGTACGTCAAAACACTTTGGCCTAATGGGGAACTTTTTATTTAGAAAGTTTTTGTTACTACTGTGAAGCATAAAGAATGAAAAAAGGGAGGGGCGGGGTGGCGGGGGGGGGGGGGGGGGGGGGGGAAGAGAGTTGATTTATCAACCATGTCATCCTCCATGAGGCACGCTAGAAACGAATTACCTCATGTCATGAATAAATCCAGACGGGGCAAAACTCCAGAAATGAAAATACGCCCTACCAGACATCAGAGTTGCAAAGATTTTACTTTCTTTCTCTCTCTCCTCCCGGCTTCCTCATTTCAAATTTATAGTAAAATGGAAAACAAATTACGCCGTATTATTTTTTTTCAAAGAAAAGTCGTTGGCAAGTTAGAAGGTCGGAGTGGCGACTGAGATCACGTGATTATTCTGCTTCATTCCCGATAGGGGGGATAAGAGTCTTTGAACTTTTTAGAACAAACACTTCTGTGGACGAAGTCACTTTCTGCCACAAAAAGAATTTCAAAGGTTTTTCATTATATATTTTCAGAACTTAATGAGTTTAAGTTGCTTGATTGTAGTGATTAGTCGAGGATAGTATTTTTGCTTTCTGGTTTTTCTTAGGCTAATCTTTACTTGAAATATTTCATATTACTGCTTGACCTACATTTCGAAGAATCATCATTTGTTTACCTCTTAGGATCTCATCTTGACATTTTGAAGAAAAATATATCATACAGACAGAGTAAAGGGACACTTCAATTATTTATATTAACTGCTATCATATACATACGTACAAATATACTATATAACCAGGGAGTAAGGCGAACTTAGTGCACATCACATTCACATCCTTTTTAAAGGGCAGGAATACAGAAGCAAATGACACAGTAATCATTTATTCCAACGTTTCAGATTTGTAATCATATCATCAATGAGATCTACGACAATAAAATACAATCCTACTATGATGGGCATTATGTCTGTCTGTCTGTCTATTATTCAGTCACGGCTATATGGCTTGAAGGATTTAAACCAAAAGGAAATTATTGGATTATTGGATAGGGCTTTGATCGAGGATGGTTTATAGCCTTATATATACTAGTTGACCTACGCGGCACTGCCCAGGAAAACTGAATTACAGGCCACGGGTAGAGGGAGGGCGAGGGAGTGAGTTAGCAGTGCATTCATGTACAGATTATTTCACCCAATCAATAAAAGGTCTGACTGTTGTTGAAGGGAGACAGGCTTTTGTTCACTGGAGATGATTTATCTATTCTAACAGAGAAATGTAATTTTCCTTTATCCTTCCCTCTATCTTCCCCTCACCCTCCCATCCCTCTGCCCCTCCCAATTCCACCACCCCATCCCTCTTCCTGCCTTCCCCATCCCCCTTCCTTTCTCCTTTTTTCTCCATCCCTCTTCCCTCTGTCTTCCATCCCCCTACCCATTGACTCTCATTCACAGTGCTGGGTAGGTCAGCTAGTATACATTAATATGAATTAACTAAAAGAGTTATATACAAGACGTTACTTGAATGCACTTAAAAAACACTGGCAGATAACCTGCCATTATAGAGGCTAAGGACAAACACTAAGAATAAAATGTATATATTTTCTTTCCGAGAAAGGCAGAGAGTTAAATAGAAGGACACAGCACTTGTTGACATTTCGAAGAGGGTACTCATTGTTTAATATTGAGTGTTTCTAGAATAAGCAGTTCTTGTGGATTGTTTGCGTGACAAATAACCTTAAAATCTTCATAGCTGATTTCCGGTTTGTATTTAATGGTATGATTGCATATATTAGAGAATTCTGTATTAGTTAATCGGCACCCGGTTTTATAACTAATCCACTCTGGGAATCAGCCCTCACCCTGAGAAGCCGCCCTGGTGCATCCAATATATTTTGCCTAACCTTACATTTAGGACAATTGTACTCATAGACAACACCAGACAACATCAAAGGTTATAGCTGATACTTAATACCTGAAAAGATAGCCACCAATTTTAGAGTTCTTGGGTATTAGTTTCAGATCAATAATCCCCCAATATATGTTTGGATGATTTTCCTGAAATCTCTCCGAAACTTGTTTTCATATAAGAGAGGAAACGTTGCATATAATGTTAGTTTACTATGCATTCCAGGGACTGTGAGTCACCATTTTTTTCAAATATCTTTTAAACTAACGATTTGATCGAATTGGTACAGTGGTGCTCAAATCTCAGGCAACATGATTGTTTTTGTATCGTGCAGCGTCTCAGACTCAACGTGACGTTGACAAGTAGTGTTAAACTTTTCATTTTTTTTTATTTCTAATGTCATAACTTGTCGACAAGTTTGTGAATTCACAGCTAGCCCTATTTTCTTTATGGATATAAATAAAATGATTTCCTTTTATGCATTAGTATAATTCGTAATCTGTGTGATTTGAACAGGTTTTTTCTTTTTTACGTTGCTTAGTTTAAAGGGCGGTGTGATAAAGGTTAGCGGTGCCATCAATGAAAGCACACTTATCATGCTCTTCGGGCAATGGTCAATATAATTACGTCTGCAGCATTATGACAGTAGACCCAATGACCCTCAATAGTCTAAACACATTTCAAATTAGGAATAGGAATACAACCAGTTTTCTTTGAATGTTGAGGTTTTATGCTATGTTTAAGCTGCCTGTATGTTGAAAAACATTTCAGACCTAAATAAATAATAATCCAAGCCTTCTGAGATGTAATCTGTTACTAATGAATTTGTTTGCAGAAATTGCCTGTTCTTTGAGGAATATGATAGGGATATGAATTACAACCAGTTTTCTTTGACTGTTGAAGTTTTAGCTATGTTTTTAAGCTGCCTGTATGTTGCACAATGATATAGGCCATAAAAATCTTCTCAAGCCTTCTGAAATGTAACCTATTACCAATGTTTTTATTTGTAAAGATTACCTGTTTTGAGGAATAAAAAGATGATGATGATTTGATTATATGGAGAAGATGGCCATTAATCAAAATATCATATGTATTAATATCATAGCATATGGAACACTTGCTTTCAACTGATTAAAATATTATTTTCTTAAAATACTTATAATTTATTCTTTCATAAGGTAACTTGAAGTGCAAGAATGTGTAGATTACCTCATTTGCTTTCTGGCCAGAAATCGTTAATAGAGAGATGTGACTGTTAAGTGCAAAGTAAAGAAATCTATCACCTAGGCCTATTGAACAATATATCTTTAGCTTTGACAAAAGAATAATTGCATAGGCGCAATATTTGTTAGTATGCCATCATATTTGAAATATTAAGAATGATAACAAATAATTATATGAAATCCAAATATTCCACATATAATGTAAATGTTTTTTTAAGATAAATTTCATTGTCGCTACTCACTGTAGGCCTACTTATGTTACACCGGGTTGTTGTTGTTGCACCGACACTAATGATACGTCACACACACTCCCCTTACACATTGATATCGGTGGGCGCATTCTACTTTTCATATACATATTTATGTTTTTTTTTTCAGCATTGAGGTGAAAAAGCAATCAAATAGGACTATTTCAAATTTATGCCTGCTTTGTAAGCATTATTAATGTATTGACAATATTTTTCGTTTTTTTATTTAACATTTGAACTGATGCGTGATGACGACTTAATTTTGGTCAAATGCTTCAGCACAAATGTGTGAACGAATGTTTTGAAAATGTTTCGAATGAGTTTTTTTCTGGAAATTTGCCTACGTGTGACATTTTTCTTACAGTTTTGCAAATATATGACAGATTTCACTCTTATGGAAAATACTATGGCCTTATTGTAGCAATAATTGCGTTTCCGCATTGAAATAATAGATAAATATGGAGCATGTTAGGTTGCCAGTTTGTGAATTTTGAACAAAATCCTGTGGAGTCATGTCGCATGAGATTTGAGCATCACTGTACTTTAACACAAGATACCTCCCGCTATTTTTGGTAATATAGTGCATTGTCAAATGGTCTTAGTTGAGGTGTGTACTCTTGACTTACATCGTGTTGCAAAGCATCACCGACCTATGCTTTCGAATGTCCTTTACCCCATCGATGCCATTCCTCCCTACCTTCCCCTTTCCCTCCTCAACCCTCACTCAACGCCCCTCCCCAGCCTTCCCGTCTCAGCCGCCCACTTTCCTGCCTATCATATTATATAAAGGAATACTGGATGCTCTAAATATGTTGGTTTTTGTCAATTCTGTTAATTTAATTATTAATATTATATTTTCTTTAATCATATAAATAGGAGTAGGCTAAAGATTGTATGATTGTCACCCTGTTCACTAATGCCATAAGAGACAAGGTCTCACTTCCCCCAAGTCCCCAAGTACGTGGAGCTTTGTCTACTTCCTTATTGCGTCAGCAGGTGAATTGCTGTAAGAAAAAGCAAAGAAAATTTGTATAATTTAGGGGAAGCTACCATCTATAAGAATATCATTGTGTGCGTGTTTCTGTATTCATATCGCACTACTATTTCGTTTCTGCTAATCTAACGCCAGTAATGAAGATGCAATTCTTGTACCATACTGAGTTCAGTGAATGAGTGAGTTGCATGCGTCTTGACTTATATTACTTATCATTAATGTAACGTAATGCACTACATTAATATACATACCTATTTTTGAGAAAGGTTCCAAAAAGTATTTTACCTGTATTTCTTATGGCAGTCGTTTTAAAGACTGCCTAAGTGTTACCCATTTATATTATAAAGAGGGTATCCACTTAATACCTCAACCATAAATAGTTAAGAAATTAAATTTATGTTTTTCACAGGAGGTTTGTATCTCTATTTTGCAATATCTGCAAACTGTCGTAATTGAAGAGGCGGTCGTTTTTTTATTCCTACATGCCTTTTAGTGGGACAGGAATATATCAAAATTATGGAGAATCATGCACTTTGTGACCAGTTTTTGAATTTGTGCATGGTGATAGGTATGGACACAAGGCTCTCAAAAACCATCGCAAGTAGTTGCGGAATGCCTGCTTGCACGAAAAAAATCATATGGCCGCCACCGATCAAAAGATAATAGTATACTTCAGCTCCTATTCCTTTACACTAGAATTATGTGTAAAACCACCTTTCTAATGTTTTTGGGGGCTTTTTCAAGGTAATTTACAGGGTCAAAGGTCAAATTTAAGGGAAAATTTAACACAAATTACACTAAAATGCACTTGAATAGATTTAGACAGATGATATTGGGTTTTGGGCCCATGTGTTAGACATCTTTCCAGTTCTTTAACACGTTGTTGTCCCTGTTTACTAGGAATTTGATTGAAGTGTTGAAATTGGCCTTACAAAATATAGAAGGTGTAGCCGTAAAAAATCATAATTATATTAAGATACCAGCTTAAAGATACTCTTGTGGGACTATATAACTGTGTTCTGGTCCATCAAAATTATTTCCTTTTCTTTGGTTTTATAGATTATAATCGTGATTTCAGTGGCTGCAAATTACAAAATATCCTCAATAAGAATTACAACTTGAAATTTTATTTATCAAAATCCATTATCTGGCATATAGTATTAACTGTGAACCTAAACTTAAATGATCCAATTAAATGTTTGATAATAACACATGCATGTGATATGTATCTTTGCCTTGGAAAAATCAAAGATTAGAAAGTCAACATTGATTGAAAGTGGTAAAAAAATAAATAAAATATGATTCAACCATGTATATGATTTCCTAAGAATAGAACAGATCAGATTGCCATGTCATTGTTTAAGCAGCCTCCTTCACACTTGTACAGTGGCCCACAATGAATTCCAGCTCAATTGCACTTGCAGTTGCCCTTGCAGCATGCAACCAAGCACCCACAGTGGAGTAGCAGTGTGCATCCATTGCTGGCATAGATTGGTCCAGTATGGCATCCATACCTTCGTTCTTGCATTCCATTTCCAGCCCCATTCACTTGCATTTGGAATGTGAGAACTTCTGTAGAGCGACTGCTTCCCGATGAAAGCTGCAACGAGCAGTGCACGTTTTATATGCTGGAACAAGGCATGCTGGGTTGGTGGGATGCATTCAAGTGCTTTGAGGCCGTGTGTGAACATCATCTGTCTTGCTTTATTGACACAGTTTGCACTGCATATTTTACTGTACATCAGCACGGTGAAAGCGTTCCAAATGGCTTGCGTGCAGTGAGTCAAGTGTGAGGCTGGTTGGGTCTTGTGTGATAGCTATGAAAGTTTCTGTGACTTTAGGAAAATTGGCCCATGCATTCCAGGCAGTCTTTTTTTCTATGCCAAACATTGCAGATGTTACATCACATCCCATGTATGCATGGAAGAAGAGCAGTGCCTGGCAGCGTTGAGTTCCCAGTTGTTGACAGATGAGGGGGATGGATGGGATTTCTTGAATGTCTTGCCAGATCCAAATCTACCATAGCTCAGTCAGACCTAGCTCATGGAAGTGATATATAACCAGAATGACCACAACAGTGTCCAATGTCCTCAGGTATGCCTTTGCGTGACCTTGCTCAGCAGCACGGTGCAAATGAAGCATCATTTGTGTGTCAGCTTCTTCTTGTTGGCATGGAGACAAAGCTGATAGATTCATTGGTTGGTTGCTGAGTACAAGTTCAGCCTTTGTGGTGAGGAGATGATACCTTGCACCAGTGGTTTCTTGGGCCAGTTGCCCACTGAGGAACTGAAACAGATGATCTTTGCTGTAAGACTCCTTTAGGAACTTCTGCAGTCAGCCCCCTTTGGTAGAGACTCTAGTTCGCTGATCTAGATTTTCTCCTCTTCTGGCACGAGTCTGTAATTTGAGACTTGCATCTTGATATGTATCCCAAACATCATCTATTCTTGTAATGTTATTGGTCATCCGGCTCATGCACATGCATTATCTTTTGGTATACATTTCAGCACATGCATTATCTTTAGTATACATTTTCAGCACATGTATTATCTCTCAGTTATACATTTCAGTATGCATGTTTATATCCTTTATGCATTTCAGTATTCATGTTTATATTCTTAGGTTAACCATTTGACCATATTATAGTTTAAGAATATTCCTTGCACTGCATTGATGAGGTGTTGGACCTCGTATGTATTTTCATTGTGTAGTGGCCGAGCAATATGTAATAGAATTACATACAAAAATGGAAATGCATCTTATTTCCATTATGAAAACACCCTTATGCTCTATGTAATGGGTCAAAGAAGCAGATCTCCCAAATTATTATAATCCACTCTGAATGTTGTCGCAAAAACTGAATCATCATGTTTTTTCTTATAAACAGACGCCTCATCATTTTGCTGGGTCTTCGGACCAGGCTCTCGTAGGAATCTAGATCAAGTCTTGAATCATTATTCTTCCTCATGACCTCAAAAGTCATGTGTGTATGTTACTTGTACGTATGTCACTTTTCCTAAGATCAAATTGAGAACTTTCATCAGCATTCTCTCTTGATCTCCCATCTACTCAAGAGTCCTTCCAAGAGCTCATACCTCTAAGATGAGTCTCGACTTGTAAATAATTAAGACAGAATACATCAATCTTTTGTACTTCGAGTTGTTTCAAGAACCTTGAAAAACACCAAATATGACCAGAAGTGAGGAGACAGTCCCAGTCCCCTTCTAAGACGTGGGCATCAGAGAGAGAGAGAGAGAGAGAGAGAGAGAGAGAGAGAGAGAGAGAGAGAGAGAGAGAGAGCGGGGGGGGGGGAGACGCTAGCACCACGCCTCGATTACAAAACTACCATTCACGACTGTGAATCAAAATTACCCTCTGGCTGGCCACTTTCAAGCACACCGTAGAGAGCCTGGTCGAAGCCATAGTATATTGGTTCATCTCCATCCACTCTAAAACTTTCCACAGCAGGACACATTGTGGGCAATGGCGATCTAGTGTTGCTTTAAAACTTGAAGGTTTTTTTTGGTTTTTTGGGGGGACTGATAGTCTCTTCAGTATCTGCTTATTTTCACTTGCTCCCTCATGTTATATCGAAGAGTGACCGATACCATTATGAAGGTTTTGCCTTATTTTTCACCAAAGTTTGGGGAATACCGGAACAATCATCTAAACCGAGAGGTAAAGGCACATAATTTGCAAAAAAGTTTTTCAAATAAATTTTTCCAGTATCATATGCTTTGTGATGACACTCCTTGTTATACGGACATCGCAAGATTTTTCTTGATTCCTCCTGACACAAACAATAAAGTTCCCAATCAGTATTTTGCCTTGAAAAGAATGGATTTTCTGCACTCATGATGAAATGTCCCCCACTTAAATTTTTTATTTCTCAATTACCTGAAAATGAAAATAAAATATTGTCAGATTAATTTTATAGTTTAAATGTACTGTAGGATCTATCTTCAAACTGTAATGCCACAAATATCTTAAACAAATTCTTTGATTCCAAGAATAATTTAGGGTCATTTTTGTTCGAATTTCCCTTAAATTTGACATTTGACCTTCAAAATGACTTGAAACACAACAATGACATCATAAATGGAATCACTGCCCCACAAAAACATTAGAAAAGTGGTATTACACATGGGTCTGAGTGTAAATAGGAGCTAAGTACACTATTAAGTTTTATAGACGGTGGCCATATTGAATTTCGTTCAATGGTTTTCGAAAACCTTGTGTCCATGCAAAATTTCAAAAACTAGTCACAAAGTGCACGATTGTCTTAAATTCCCTCCCGCTATTTTGGGTGATTCTAAGCAATAACTCCGCATGTACCGCAAGGAACTTTCCCGTGAGTACGACAGCCACTAGGGATTGTGGCGTCAAAAGTATTTCGCCGCTTATAGTACTAACCCCAGGAGATAAATTACAGTCAGCCTAAACCCAAAAGTAACGGTAAATTCATAATAAAGCAACCCAAATAATATAAGTAATTGTAATTCCAAAGAAATACCCAACGCGAAGTTGTTACCTAGACCTACCGCCTTTTTTTTTTTAAGAATAAATGAAAAATAACAATCATCAATTACAATAAACAAAACAAAAAAGAAAAAAAACAAAATAACTTCAACAAAATTTTCGTTCATAACGAACGATCCCGAACGGACTGCTCACTTGCGAGGAACTACTTACACCCAGGACCCACTTAGACAAGGTCCAGACGGCGGCAGGTAGAGCACGCAGTGGGAATGAGTGATGGCGCCAGCTGCGCCTCTACATGCACTGACTTGCAGTCTTGTTCACCAAGCCTGACCCAAGTAACCCTCGTGTGTTACACCTTTTCATTATAATCTTTTTCCACTAGGCATACTTAATTCTGCCAGATATGCCAAACAACTGTTCAAGTATATGGGTGCTATAATACAAGAAGAAAGAGATCAGGATCAGAAGTACAATACTTTCGTTTTCAACGGCAAAAGAACTTAAGACAACGAAAGATTCATTGCTGTTGTCGCACTGATAACATAAAACGCGGATGATAATGCAGTGGTATGCTCTGTGTATTTGCTGACACTGACTACAAAGAGACATGAAATCCAAAACTCCTTAGAATCAATACTCCTAAGGGACAACGAACATTAAAGGATGATGCAATTCCATCTCTCCTTATGCCTCAAGGTGATTAAACTATAATGCAGTACTATGTATTAGTGTGTGTGTGGTGTGTGTGTGTATGTGTGGTGTTGTGTGTTTAAAGCTTTGTACAGGTTTTAATGGAGGGAGGTTGGGTTGTTGTTCGAGGAATTGTTATGTATTTATAGCAATTGCACAGCAATTTTTTATGTTTTGTTGAACTGTTTGAACTGTGTATTTATGCAACTGTGTCATTACTTTGTTTTTATTGAACTAATTAGGAATAATCTTGTTGATTCTGGGGTTTTATCTGAAGGATGGTTTAGTTTCATATCGACGAAGACCTAGTATGGTTTAGGATATAAACTTAGTGAAATGCATTTGAATGTATCTGGTCATCAGCGACAGCAAGTTCAAGTTTTGCACCCAACTTTTATTAAACACATGCTCTAGTTCAATTTCATATCTTGGTGAAAAGGGACTGTTGGTGAATAGGTACTGGAAAGAAACTGTGGAGTTTATCAACATGGTGGATAAGTGGTTTGACCCAATGAATTCTTCTCATAAGTTTGGGGACAAACAGTCACGTAATGCATTTGGTGTTAACTTATGTGACCAAATAAATGTTCTGCAAAGAATGGCGGAAATATTGTTAACAATGAGAGTAAGAAATTCACAGCGTAAAGAGCTATATATGTTTCAGAAAGGTGTAGTCTTATCTTCTCACTCACTAATTGGCTTGCACAATATGCTGCGTAAGTCTGTCGATGTAGAATACATTTTGAATAGAAAATTAAATCAAGATAATTGGAACATTTATTTGGGTGCATACGACAAATGCATGGGCCATATGAGCACCCTAATGCTGTCACTGTGAAATTCAAGTTAAAGAGATTACTCTTAGGAAAATATATTGCTCTACAATCGGAAAAGGCAAACGTAACTAGTGATGGCCTGATGAAAACAAATAATAAAGGTAACACTTTCTGTGAAAGAGATCTAGCAGTCGAACTTTACTTTACTAGTAACTGTTTCAAAGACTTGGTTGGATGTTGAGTGTGAGTTGGAAAATGATGAGTACGATGAAATTGACGATGATGAACATGGATGTAAATCTATTGATGTAGTTATAGAAGAAAAATCTCTTAGATACATTGGTGGGCATATTGCAAGGAAGTTTTATGTAAAATATCCTCACTTAGGCAAGAAAGCTAGTGAATGTGTGACCAAGGAAAAGAGGTGGACAGATGAAGTAAACAGAGGTGAACTGTACTCTCCCTCAGAGTCATTTTATTCTCAATTAACTGCAATGAGGAAAGTATTTCAAACTGTACATGGAGTCAGTCTACAGGATTTTAACAAAAAATTGTATCCTAAATGGAATGTGCAGGAGTTGATTTACCAAATGATGTCATAGCCTTCGCTGCCAAAATATCAGTGTTCTTTAAAATTATAAAGTTAAATAACCATATTGGGATAAATAAGAAAAAAGACATGACTTGCAGAAGTAAAAGTAAAAAAAACACATGAAAGTAATAAGGTAATAGTAGTATGTAGAACAAGCAAACATAACTGTGTTAACCTGTGTATGTACATCATTTGTATATAAAATGTGTAAATAAAATTTTACAGTAACGTAAGAGTTATATATTTATACCTCTTTCAGAAAATATAGTTAAACATGATAAATATGCTGTCTGTTAATCTGGGATATCCAAATCAATCAAGAAGGGAGCAGACAGGAGAGAGAGGGAAAGGGCACAGGCAGGTGAGATGTGGATCAGCTGACGTCACTGTGCAGAGAGAGCGTAAATCGGTTCTCTGTCCGTCTGACCTGTCTAAGTGGGTCCTGCTTACAACACACCAACACTGAACGGTATCAATCACAACGACCGATACAACTAAACAATAATTTACACCAATTACCAAACCGAACCAAAACATAAAACCAAACTCAAACTCGAATGACAAAACATTTCATAGCATAATGCAACCTTCTAACTGGAGATACACAGACGACACTGCAAAGAGAGAAAGAGACAAAAAGTAGAAATAAAACACAGAACTTGTCGAAACTCGACAAAATCAGTACAAGCACTGTGCACTTATGACTGAATTTATAAGCAATAACCGGAAAATTAATTTTCCTGAAACTGCAAGGTTGAGCCCATAACTCTTTACAGTGGTAAACGCACATCTCATCTTAAGAGAGATTCCTCTCCAAACCACCAAGATTTATGTCCCCAAAATCTATTCTGGAAGAACAGGAGGAAAGCCATCACGAAATAATTCTCTTTATCAGGGGAGTTAGTGTTGGAAGAGTGAATCGAAGAAGAGGAAATGTTTAAATAGAGATTCAGTATGCTCCTAACGTCAGAAATTAACTGAATTATGATAAACTGCAAAACAAAACTACAACGAATGAATGGCACAATGTTTCTTTTTCTAAGGGAAGAGCTTATATTACATTTCTTCCATAGAAGTAGACATATACAAAACTTAATAAGTGAACTAGTCAATTGTTATAGTCTGTCTCTTAACCTTTAAAATGTTTGAGTATATCCCTAAAGAGGATTTTGCGAAATCCATTGATATTGTTCGAAATTATGAACATCTGCTGTCAAAATAACATTAGATATCAAATCGAAAATCCATGAGCAGCAGCCACCCTAGTCGCCTTCCACTACGTCTATGATTTGCTCCCGATTGACTGCCGTTGCCTTTTGCTTCCACAGGACCTACCTGAACGGCAGAGGATTAAGCAGCCGCCATCTCCGCCACATGGAACTATACTGATCCGGAAACTGACAAGGGAAAGAGCTCGGATACACACATGGCCGAGTTAATAAGAGGGGCTGCAACGGAAGGAACCGACTTAGACGATCGCTGGCCATCCAAGGGATCACTTGTCTCACCTGGCAGACAAACCCCCCCCTTCCACCTCTCGGGACGACGACACATGCTATTTTGACAGTGTCCATCTGTGCCCTCCATCACCGCCGCCATTGAAGAAGGACGAGTCCAGTTATAAGGTAATGTGTGAAGTAATGGTTCAAGGCAATCAGTCAATCTTATTTCTACTACTGTGATTTCAATTTCATTGCTACAAGCTACTTATGGCCCTTGGTTCTGGTTCTCCCCATAGTGCTCCGTGAATTATTGACCATCCCTGTTGTGAATATTATTGCTATTGTTACCGGAACACAACGTAACTTTTTGTGTAAACAAACCTATTATTCCACAAACCTGTGATTTCTCAATAACGTAAGCCAAGCAGAGGGGACTGTGTTTAGTCTCTTGTCCAAGCAAACCCTGACCACGTGTTTGTAGTAACTAGGGTATTTATGATGCATTACAAAAATTCCTGCAGATGATCTATGAGGTGCCCTGTTGTGGGAAGCGGACTCTTGTGATGTGTCTCAGGGATTCATCAAACCTCTGCTGTCCTTTTTCATCAAGACCGAACATTTCCTGCCTTCCAAATTCTGCAGTGGTGAGTATAGCCTCACTGCATTCCTCTTACTTACGAACCCGAGTGTTCTTCAACACCCCCCAGGTGTAACCCAGAGTAAATCTAGTGAAGTGGTAAAATATATGTAATTAAGCCAAACCTCTGAGTTTACCTAAATTCCTTCATTCTGAAGTAGGCCCTGCCGCCATAAGCCGTTATTTCTAATTTTTCCATCCACGTTAGGTGATTTAGCCTTTAAATAATCGCATTACTGGTATTACAAACGTAATACCAGTAATGGAAAACTCATTAAAAGACTACCCAACAGACTACCTAGAATGTAAATTCCTTCTGTAACAGGTAGTTAATGAAAAGAGCAAATCCAGTGGACAACAGAGTGAATAGCCTTTTTAGGATTATTATTCTTTCCAGTCTTATGAGATGCCTGGGTATGCATTCCCACTTAAAAGTGCTTTCACTACTGGAGACGGGCTTTAACATAAAATATCATATATGCGAGATGCACTCGATTTATAGTTTGAATATTAAGGAGAATCCTTAATCAACATTTAACTATCAGTTAGGGCACGAACTACCACACAATTATGTATATTTTGCCAGGTAATTAAGAAATGTGAAGTTATGATGTAAGTGTAACGATAACAGACTTGGCTTACATAAACCTTGGTTCCTTTGCGGACCTAAACATTAAATCATACATTACGTACTCAGAAAATTGGGGTAATCATAAACAGTTCAGGGCTGCCGGCCTCCTGTGTGTGGGAGTATGTGCATGTGTGTGTGTGTGTGTGTTTATAACTGAATCACGAAAATTTTTAACGAGATTTATTTATATATAGTATATATGCATATATATATAATATATATATATATATATATATAATATATATATATATATATATATATATATAGATATATATTATATATATATATGTTTGTGTGTGTGTGTGTGTGTATGTAGGTGTGTGTGTGTGATGTATGTGTGTGTGTGTGTGTGTTGTGTGAAAAAAAGGAGAAGGGGTTGATCTTTTTAAAATGGATTTGGAAAAACTTCAGAATAAGAAACTTATAATAAAAAACTTGTCGGAATTTCGATTTTTTATATATTCCTGCTGCTTAATGTTCATCGTGATATGCACTCTTGAATGACAAAGTGTTATAAAATATTCGGGACCGTTGCTTTGTTATTCAAGGACAGCCACCCGAAATTGTTATAATTAGTCTTTTATTAAGATAATTTCGCCTTTCCTGGCATAATTTTCTGTTAGTTCTTCTCTTGTTCTTTATACTGGATGAATAATGAATTTCAATATTTTGTCTTCAATGCCTCAACAAAGTTTCTTTTGGTTGATCGACTAGAAACAGCGGAAGCACTTCCTCAATTAGGGGAGTAAAAGTAAAAGTTACAGAGAATGAAATTTAGTGGAAAAAGTAAAAAGGGTGCAATATAGTTATTTAGAGAATTAATTGATAGAAGATAGAAGGGTAATGGACAAAAATACGTGTCATGAATAATGATATTCCATCCCTAACGGGTGAACGAACGCGAAATTAGGGAAAGGATTCCTGCTGAAGTTGTCATTACACACCTGGATGCAGAAAAGACAGGTCGCTGTGATTAATCAAATCACTTATTTATACTTCACCGAATCAGAGAATACTGAAGTTCTTTTGTTTTATCTAATAACTTGTGTGTGCATCTGTTTAAGTACAATACGTCTTCCGCTCCACCTGAAGAATCCATGACGCTTTTTGGTCACCTTTATTTGTTGTTAACAATGTTAAGTTTTAAACCAAAAGATAATAGAAAAACATCGTTAATACTAACAAGATTTGGCAGTAGACCAATAGGTCTATAATAGTTTAAGACAAAACTTGTGATTTATACTAGAGCAAATTATTACTAACTACTTTTTTCTTTTTTTTTTTTTAAATAATAAACTGCTGTTATGGCTTAACTCATTCCAAAATGCTTATCAGGAAAAACGCATGTACAGTTGCGAACAAGTCTACCTGCTCCATCTTCTTGACAGATTTCGAAAAATTATATGGTAAAAGTATTTTTTTCTTTCTTTCCTTTTTTTAGCAAGAGTTCCACCAATAAAAGAGGAGATAGTTACTCACTTATATAAACTCTACAGAAAAAGTGCTGAACAAAGAAAGGCACCAAAAAGATGGAAACAAGGTAATGCCCCCCCACCCCCCCCCCTTTTACAAAAAAAAAGTCTAGTAGGAGAGCCAGGAAATTATAGACCAATCTGTGTAACGTCAGATCAAATTGTGATCACATTGATAGAAAGCCTATCAAACCTCTTGTAGTTTGTTCATAACTTACTTGGTATTTACAACAATAGTAGAGCAATAGATATACTCTACTTAGATTTCCAAAAGGCCTCTGACAAAGTGGCACACAAGAAATTAATGACAAAAGTAAGAGCTTAAGGAATTGCAGGAGAAATGGCGGACTGGATCGAAAACTGACTAACTTATAGAAAACAGAGTCGTAATAAATGGTGAAGAATCACAATTGGCAGATGTAAGAAGTAGAGTTCCTCAGGGTTCTGTCCTTAGCCCTCTTTTGTTTTTTATTTACATTAATGACACTGATGTAGGTTAACTAGCAGGATAGCCAAATTTGCAGATGACACCAAACTACTATGAGATTCAGGGTCTCTGTAACACGGTTTTTTGGACTTTGCTCCTTGTCAAAGCATCGGATGTAGCTGAAAGTTGACATATGTATATTTTACAACCACACACAAATTTTGTCAGCATTATCAATAACTTAAACCCGATAGTTTTAATTTTTACAGAGTAAAAATGATCTAGCCGACGCCATGGCCAATGATTATGAGCCAAGAGTCGAAAAACATTCATTACGTAAGCAAGGTAAACACCTTTTGACGAAATGTTGCCCCGCCCATCCACCAGACAGAAACTCCATCGGCTCTGAAACCCAAAGACTTTTTGAATGGCGGAACGATACATAGATGTGGGTGGGATATCAGTGCTAGCGAAGTAATACTACTGTAGCAGTAGTGCCACAAACAGTATAGCAAGTAATACATGAATTTAAACGTTTAGGCCAACTGCTGAGATCCTTGAGGATCATTTAGCACTTCTTACAACTACTCGAGAAATTAGTTTTTTTATAGCCAGAAGTTTAAACTTTCCAATCAACAATGCCCAATGATAGCCTTCAGTGTTATCCTGAAAATTAACGAGGCCAAAGTGGGTGGAGCCTCATGAAGTCATCATTCTGACGATAATCATTGGTGAAGGTTTAAAACATATCACGGCTACTTTTAGAAGTCTCAGATATCCCTCTCACTTCATTGAGAAAGCAATTTCGCGAGCGAGGAAGTCGTTCTATGGACTGAGAGATAATACTAAGGAAAAACCAAAAAGATATTTGTCCCTTCCCTTTAATCCAGAAGTAAAGAATATAAGTGGACATATCAACAAAAGTCAGAAAGAAACTAAAATTGTGTTCAAATATGAAAATACAATAAGACGTTCCCTCGTAAGAAACAATAACAATGATAAAAATCCCATAGTCCCACTGGGCATTTACGAACTACTGTGTATTGATTGTAATAGTAAATATTTTGGTGAAAGTGGACGGGGACTAGACATACGTTTGGGCGAACATAAGCGAGCTTATGAACTACAATCACAAAACAGCGCAATAGTAGCACATGCATTCAGGAATGATCATAGACTCAACTGGAACGAGGCTAAAATTATCTTTAAAAGTAACAATGTAAATGTCAGATGACTAGTCGAGGGAGCTGCTATAAGTTTGGGAGAATCATTCAAAGGAAACAAGTCTTTTGTCAACGAAGACCCATTTGTTAATTTCTATATTACTAGTATGTTTTTAAAAGATTTTAACTGTTGGACAGGCTCTGTTTTTCCCTATCCTGATGCTGCCTCTGCCTTGCCTCTTCCAGTCCAGGTAACCGCTGCCCCGGGGGAGTCTAATAACGGTGCCCAATCTACGCCCTTGGATGAAGGACTTCATGTAATGTTGCAACAAACTGTACGAAGATCCAACAGGATTGCAGCCAGAAGGATTGATAGGGGAGAGGGTATCACCTAGTTGCTGTTAACTACCCTCTTTCTTCACCTGGCCCATTAACGAGTTAACGGCCGTTGTCAACGATCTTCAACGACTCTTGTTTTTTAAATTTACCTCTGTACTTGTCGTAACTTATTGTTCATTTGGACTGAAGATGAACCCAGAGAAGGGTTCGAAAACTATCTGTAAAGTCTTCAAAATTATACACGGACTTTTTACACTTTGTATTATTGTGGACCCTTTAGAACATTATTTATTAATTATTATTATTAATTATTATTTTATCTTATTATTATTATTATTATTATTATTATTATTATTAATTATTATTAATCCCTGATTATTAACCCTATTCATAATGTCAACAATCCCTCAGGGGCCATTGACTTGAAATAAGTTTCCAAAGAATATGGTGCTCACCAGGAATAAGTAACAGAAGGTAATATGAAATACAGAAAGAAAAGATCTCACTTATTAAAAAAGGAAAAAAATAACAAATTATCAAGAAATTAAATGATGGATTTAAAATATAAGCAAATTCTTAAAATGAAGGAGAATTGTAATAGGTCGGTAATAATTTGCTTTTTATTAATCCTGTTCTTGGAGGGGTTATGCGGAAACGGTATATTTATTGTGTTCAAAATCGTTTTATACAGTGGCCGAAGAGAGGGCTAAAGAGAGAAGAAAAATTTAACGTTGACCTTTCCTGACCCAACTTTCTCATTACTTGTCTTCTTCTAATGCAAGCGAGCAAAGGGAAAACGACGACCATCATTTATTTTTTTGCCCTTCCCTGCAAGGCCAGTCCACATGACAGTCGCCGCATGGAAGGTCGCCGTCGATACTCTTCTTCTTCTTTCCCACCGTTATCCCTATATTAACGGGTCGATTGCCTGATGTGCCTTCTCCACTGCCTGCCTTCTATCAAAGGCATCATCCTCCACCAAACCTTACTCTCCACTATCTTCTTTCACTTTATCTTGCCATCGATACTCGTTCACCCCAAGAAACCGTCAAGAAACGAGTCGTTGGCCATCATGAAGGGACCAGAAGACGATTGTAGAGGTTGTCAACAGATTCCTCATAATAATGTCGCAGTCCTTTGCTCATTCAGCCAGACTGCGAAATGATTTTGAGCAGATGTCTCTCCTCTCACGTTCCCTGTCAACAGTAATGTTCATAGGGAGGAAGCTGACTTCTTGTCTGCTTGCCTCTGTTTGTGCTTGCAAGTGTCTCAGTTATCAAGAAAATGGTGGAATCTCAGGCAACAGTTTAGCGGACACGAAACTCCTTAATCTTTTAACAGCGTGTTTGAGTGTATGTTTTACATGGTACTGGGTTTTAATTCTACTATAAGAACTGTATCCGGAAATGCATGCATATTTCATCGAAGAATAAATATTGCGCTTGTTGCAGGCTTGCCCTAAAAAGGTCTCCCCTAGCATTGAAGTGAAAAGAAATAATGGGGTCCGATTTGGTTACTAAATCTAGGCTTTTGAGCGAAAAGAACTCAAACAATTATTACGGATTTCTATTTACTTTCAGTTCTCCGTGTTTTTCGAGCCACCGCAATGCATTACTACTCTGAAACGATCCTCTTTGTCTTAATATGTTTATTAATATGTTAATTTATTTTTCAATTCTTAATAACAGATTTCTTCTGTTTGTGTCTCTTTTTACCTTCTATTACGTCTTCTAAATGAACACCATATTCTTTGGAAGCTTCAATTTCAAGTCAATGGTCCATGTGGGTTTTCTCCATATGAAGAGGGTTCATTTTCTGAATAATAATAATAATAATAATATAATAATAATAATAATAATAATAATAATAATAATAATAATAATAATACTTAAGAAGCAGATCCTCTCTCAAACATACTTGATTAAAAGTAATAGCTACCTCAGCAGCGTTACGTTTATAGATTCTCTCTATTTTTCGAATAGCAACTTTTCAGTACTACTTAAACAGGCTAGTAGAGCGCCCATGGAGGTCATTATTAATGCAGGGTCAAGGTCGGTTATATATTTATATTTAGATTTTTACAGATAAACTATTTCATAGTCATGAAAGTCATTCTCCTCTGTACCTGCCAGACATCTTTTAGGCTTGGAAGCTAACGGTAGGCTGCTTCTGGTAGGTTTCCTTCCTTCTTACAATCGGGGACGTCAGCAGGGTGGTTGGCCATGCCAATCTCCTATTGGCTGGTGGCAGTAAGTCTCTTTATGATTGATTGCCTAAGTCAGGTCTCAAGCCACTTCCATTGATATGATAGTTGTGTAGCTGCAACCTCCTAGACCTCCTGAGCTGTGCGGTGACGTTACTGAGCGTGTGTCATGCTGCATGACGTCACGGGTAATTTGATTTTCATTGGCTGCAGGAGTATCTTGTTCGGGGTGTTGTTTTCTGCAGAGTTGTCACGATCAATGATGTCATTGTAGGTTGCAAATCTTCTCGTACTCATGTGGAGGAGAAATTCCTCCTGTATCGTATTCAGTGCTGGTCTTATTTGTTGGATGAAAAGCGCCTCCAGCAGGCGCAACTGACGGGCATCAGAGGCCCTCCCAATGACCTTCATGTTCTGGATGATCACATCCCGGGAGATGGTCTCTTGATGTCTGGCACAGACGTGATTCTTAATAGCCCCGTCCTGGGTGTGGCAGGAGAGTCTTTTAGACAGGTGCCTGCCGTTTATAGCTACATAGGTAGGTGCTGTTGCAACTGTGGACTGGGCATGTGTACTGGTACACACATACATCTGCTTCCGAGGGTCTTGTACCTGTGGGGAGGGGTTAGTTTTTATTGTTAAATTGCGCATGCTCTGATCCTGGTATTATATGCCTCCGATTCTGGTATTATATGATTATTTGGAATTAGGTTGCTGTTGTGTGTTTCTATTTGTGCTTAGCTAAGGGTCTCACGCATCCTGGGCTGTGGTTTTTGGGCAGACTTTCCTGCTTAACCCCTGACCTGATTAATGTGTATTGCTTTTAAGGAATGTTCCCACATTCCTTTTATCAGGTAATATTCATTACAAATTTTCTTGATATCGTCGATCAGAGTTACATTTTCAGTAATAATCTTTTTAACATAATCCTCTTCTTCATGGTTTTTGGAACTCATGAAGGCTTTGTAATATAACTTGATATTATTCTGGGGACGGGGCTGCTGGCTCTCACTACCATACCATTTCTCCAGAGCTATGCGGACTTTTCTACTGATTAATTTATTGGAATACCGGTTATTCACAAGTACTTGGGAGAGGCGGTCGAGTTCCTGTTGAGTGTCCTGCCAGGTAGAGCAGTGGGAGAGTGCTCTCCTGATGAAGGCCCGGCAGTCGTGCTTTTGAATCAAGTGGGCAGTCTCTGTCACTATTGAGGCAAAGTCTAAGATTAGTCTTCTTTGTGCAGGCAGAAGTGCAAAGGCCATCTTTTGTCTTACTCACAAGGACGTTAGGGAAGGGATGCCAATCATCAAAGTTGTATTCAACAAAGTAATTCAGCACACTGCACTGCTGAAATGTTTGGTGGAGAGCATGAGCCTCATCCTTAGTGTCGACTTGAACAAAGTTGTCATCAATACAACGCCCATATCTGTGGGGTTGCTGCATTCTGGCGAAGACTCATTCCTCCATGATGCCCTTGTGAAAGTTAGCCGAGAGGACCCCCAGTGGGGAGCCCACAACTATGTTGTCCTTCTGGGGGAACATCTGGCTATGGTGGGTGGAGAAAGGGGCCTTTTTGGTACAGTTTTCCAGCAGCGTACAGGGCGAGGCTTTGGGTATGTTGAGGGAAGCTGTCGACTGACTCCTGTAGAGTGCTAAAGGATGATAGCAATGGTCTCGTTGTTTACGAACGTGCCGGTCGTTAACACCATGGATATCATCCTTGAGCGGGTCTATGGTAGTCAGCTAACAGAAGCCTCGCTCTGTACACTGCTGATGATCTGTACCAAGAAGGCCCCTTTCTCCACCCACCGTGGCCAGAT
>NC_087212.1:80967670-80995170 GCF_015104395.2 Macrobrachium nipponense | reverse complement strand
TAATAGTATCCAAGAGCATTTTCCTAGTTCTGTAACTGTTAGGTGGTTCTTCCACATGTGCCGTATACCGTCTATCGCTGAACTTGTGGTTTGGGATTTAGGCGTCACTATATAACTGACAATAATTTTTAACTGAAAAAGGAAGCGGTAACCACACAAACTAAAATTTAATATATGCTGTTGGGAGAAAGGTCAAATAAAAATAGGAATACACACACACACACTACATATTATATATATATATATATATATATATATATATATATATATATATATATATATATATATATATATATATATGTATATATATATAGATATATATATATATATATATATATATATATATATATATATATATATATATATATATATATATATGTATATATATATATATATATATATATATATATATATATATATATATATATATATATATATATATATATATACACATATATATGAAACACTTGACAACCGTATTGAGACGTATAGAAAAGTATGGCGGAAGCAACTAGACTGAACTTTTAAGTAAGAGCAAATTATTATTACTTAATGATTTTTTTCTTATAACATTTATGGTGCATAAATATTTAATTCAATGTCTTATTGAACTTATTTTCTGTTTGGTGATCAATAAATGTTCTAAAAACCAATCTGCATTTTTTGTACTTAGTAACCTGTAAACATAATTGTCATGTAAACACACAACATAGTTTATATGCCAAGCAAATAGTCTAAGACCGATTTTTCTGGACACCATATATATATATATATATATATATATATATATATATATATATATATATATATATATATATAATATATATATATATATATATATATATATATATACATATATATATATGTATATATATATATATATATATATATATATATATATATATATATATATATATATATATATATATATACATATATATGTATATAATATATATATATATATATATATATATATATATATATATATATATATATATATATATATATATATATAGTAGATATTAATATTATAAATGCTGAACTTTCGCTATCATTGAACTGTCAGTATAATTATGTGAAATAGAGTAGACTGAAACACTGGAGCCATTTTGAGACGCCTTCGACAAAGAGGTTACTTTCTTTCCATTATTCGACTATTATTTGAGTGGTGCTAAAAGGAAAATGTTCCACTAATTTTGACAATTTTTCTATCCGTTAATTAAGACGAGCGTTTGATATTTACAGGAAAAGGCCGATTATTCTAAGTCAGGAGTATATTCACTTGGATCGAATTGAAAATAAAAGCGGACCTTTTTATGCAGAGCTTAATTCATGTCTGAAATGCTCGTTTCTATGTTTTACCGTGTAATCTTTTATTTTTTTCCGGGATTCTATTCTGTGAATAGAATGATTTGCTTTGCAATCACTTGTAAGTTCTGGCATATATTTGTCAACGGGGAAAATACTATTTCCATTTTGTTGTTAAATTACGTCTTTATCTTTTTTATAAAGATACCAAAGACAATAACTTATGAAAACACACATTAACACACCATAATCTACCCTTTCCAATACAGGATATCAACTCACGCACAAAGACAAAGCAGGGGAGGGTTTTTCCTTTTCTTTAAACAAATTCTGTGTTCTTCCTGATCCGCTGGCCCTAACATAAATGCAAATAAGAATGTGTAATCATTCTCTGAATGGGAAGGCTCTCTCTTCCCTACAGACTCATCGTTAGGAGTCTCTGCATGTGAGACATAGGAGGAATACTGCAGGAATGCAAGAAATTGTGAGCCGAAGGTTTTTCATTAAAACTTTGCCACTTATTGCAACACCTCCAGAAAATTTATAAAGCTTGCGGCAGCGGCGTCTTTAAAGTGCAGGGCAGTAACTTTGCCAGGTCTGGATAGCAATATTCTCGCCCCTCTATAGTTGTTATTATTTCGTGAACTTTGTGAAAGGAGATGGCTGTGTAGGCAGACACTACTGAGAGTGAATAAAGATTAAGAGGTAGAGGCTGAGAGCTCACTACAGTACTTCGCACACGACAAACCGTAAGTGGTGTCTCCTTAAACTCCAGCAGCATTTCCTACAAATCCCTTCATTATGCCCACATCTCTTTTGAGTTCCATCCCTTACTCACTTGCGTCAGCATCCACCCCAGAGCCTTTCCTTCTCCCCAAGTTTTGGGTCTTGGGAAGCATGGAATCATGAGTCAGCGCAACGTGGTGACCACTCTGAGATTGTATATAACGTAGTGTACGAGGGCAATTCGTTGTTATACACACACACAGATACGCAATATATATATATATATATATATATATATATATATATATATATATATATATATATATATATATTATATATATATATAATTCCTTGAATTATCTCGTTGATTTTAATGTTGATTTTAACGTACATATTAACTTTCTTTAAAAGTCCCATAAAGCTTGTGTTGGGCTCTTTAGGGCATCACCTCTTAAGGTGTTGCGCTATTTAGTATAGTACTATGTTACCGTTTGTTTTCCCTTTCATATTCAACGAGCGGAGTGTTGTTCTGCGGTGTTTTGCTGGTTCGCTAGTTATCCCTGTTTCTCTCCCGTCTCTCCGATCTGACGTGAGGACCTGCCTGTTCTAGCGAAAGGATTTGTCTTCGGCTCCACTTAACGAGATTCCACCGCCCTACTATTTTTGTGCACTCGTTGACCTCTGCGACATGATCAGTGGTCTATGATTTTCTTTGCGTCCGTCATGTCCCCAGAGTATAGTAATCAAGCTCCTACGAACAGTATCCTGTGTCTCTGAGTTACAGTGCTGGTGATTGCCTTACTTGCTCACCCCACGAGCGCTGCTGTGGATCCACCTGTCTGCCCACCTGAGAGTGCTTTGAGGCATAGTCTTCTGGAGTCGTCAGGAGGCCCTCTGAGGTCGAAGAAGGGGGAGAATTACTATACTTAATTCTTTGCTATTTATTATACTCGTTATAGTGCACGGTGGATCATCGCCAGTACCATCATCATCTCGTCGCCCCCTTGGTTTTCCCCCGAGTGTTTTTGATGTGAAAGACACATCCTAAGGACAGAATTATTTAACTAATTAAGCTATTTAATATTCATATATTTTCTTCCGTGGAGCGATGCACTTTTCTTGTTATTGTTTACTGTATGTATCGGAAATATTAGATTTAAGGATATTTCCTTTTCTCTTGTTCTTGTGTCTATTGTTGTTTTCTATCTCCCACCAGTTCTTTCTCTTATTCTACTGTGGATATGATAGTTTGCTAGGAGAATGATGGGCGTGACTGGGATTTTATTTTCAAGCGAGTTTTACATTCCCTAGATCAGTTTTGGGGGACACTCTTTGTAATATTTAAGTTTACTTAGTGTTGATTAATTAATTATTACGTTTTTGTTCTTGGTTTGTACTCCCTCTCTTGGGTGTCTCTTCTTGCTCTAGATCGGCTTTATCTTTGTCCGAATTTTTCTCTGGAAGAAGTGAATAATATAAATAAGGATTTAGTTCATAACATTGTTAGTAGAAGAGAGAGAGAGAGAGAGAGAGAGAGAGAGAGAAGTGGATAAATATGCTGCACATTAATCTCACAGGCACTTCTTTGATTATATTTCAAATAGTAAATTGGCAATAACTTAATTCATTGTATACATTGATTTAATTATAAACCTAATTATACTAAATTCTTTTTACCCCTTGAATCAATATTTCATCACCTTAAAGCGCTTCATTTTGAATCCGACTTGGGGAGCCTACAAAAAAGATTATTTGAATTATCCCAAGGTACTTTCAGGAAGTTGAAGACCCGATGGGCACCTTTTTTTCAGAAAAGAAGATTTCGACACCCTAAAGCAACTCGCTAACAACAACGACATCGTGTTCACAAGGCCCGACAGAGGTAAGGGAACAGTTATCTTGAATAAACAAGACTATTTATTCAAAATGGAAAGTATCCTAAACGACAGGAACAAATTCGAAATGATTGGCACTCCCGACTATCTTAATATCTTTAAAATAAAAGACAAAATTAACCGTTTCCTTAGGTCTTTGAGTAAGGATAATATCATTGATGAAACTACATATCAGGAACTATATTCCACAGGTTCTTCTTACGGTACTTTATATGGCCTTCCAAAAATTCATAAACCAGGTCTCCCACTCAGGCCTATTTTAGCGTCTTTTAATACACCAAATTATAAACTAGCCAAATTTCTCGTTCCTATACTTGAACCATTAACAAAGAACAGTTACTCGCTCAATAATTCCCTCCAGTTTAAAGAGTCTATTTTATTACAGGATTCAGGCTTATTCATGACCAGCCTTGACATCGAATCTCTGTTTACGAATATTCCAGTTGGTGAGACCATTGAACTGATTCTTGACAAGCTATTTCCCGATCCTGAGTCCACTTTTAGTAATTTTAACCGCACGCTTTTTAAAACCCTTCTTGAACTGGCAGTGCTGGGGCCGCATACTCAAAACTTCCAAAGGCGCCTTTTGTGGCAAAGGCGCCGTTCCAGTCGGCCGTTACTCGAAAGGCTCATACTCAAAACACCGAGTGCGGCCCGCCATCTTGGAAAAATGGCGCCGTGAGAGCCTTTGCGCTAGGGCTGGTTAGAGCAGCCTTTGAGGTGGTTAAGGCAACTTTGGGATTGACAACAAGTAAGAAGAGGATGTCTCCTACCTCTTGTATACGTCAATTAACGCCTTTATACATAGTTTTATTTTGCAAGTTACTCTAATTGCTTTGTAATAGTGTGATATTCCTCTGCAGACGTTAGATTTAAAGTTATTGGATGTGTATTATTTAAAATGATTTCATATATACAATCTAAAATTAAACCATATTATAATCTGATAGTTTGACCTTTAGTTATCATATCTTATAAAATGTTCATGTATAATCAATGCTAGAAAAACAATATATTTTGTTGTCTTGTTAAATAAATTTCAATACAGAAAATAATATCTTTATACTATGTACTATATGCAAAGGTGAAAATATGTATGCAATTTCCCTGCCTCATCACTTCTCATGGTACTCATAAGGCACATTAAACTTAGGTTAAAGTGGTCAGAGATAAGTACAGTACTACATACAGTGACTCACATTATGAAATAAATGCCACCTAGATAAAAATAGTTATGAAATAAATGAATTTGATGTTCATATTACCTAGATATATATAGGTTATTGTATCACTGAATGACCCTTAATAATAGCAATATCAGTGTATCAACATAGTACATTATCTCCAGGAAAGAAATAGCATACTAAAGTAAATAAAAAATAAAAACTTACAATAAGGTAGAGGTAACTGAGAATCACAGAGGTATCATTTTATACATTATTAAATAAGAAAACATGCTTTATAGACAAAATAGAGAAATAACATGAAATAGCATTGTAAATAAACAAATGCTGTACTAAACTTATCACAATAACACGAGATCACAAGAAGCACGATATAATAAGAGTAAATGGAGGAAAAAAAAAAAACCTCATTAAATAATGGAGTGATTAGCATAAGACAATGAGGTAGTATATCACATTACTCTTAAACAAAAAAACTTACAAAAAACTAATCTCAATAATGAAGAGGTATATGACATTTATCACATTATGGGCACCCTTGGTATAGGAACATATAAGGCATGGTATGAAAAAAAAAATAGATTTTACTACTGTATAGACTATTAAAAGTACTACCACTTTAAAAAAAAAAAATTATGCATAATGTCTCTTAGGCATATCAGTCATGGTTACCATGCTGTCAGCTATTACCCTTACATTTCCATTTAATTCTTTTACACTTATTTAATTCTTTTTGATTAGACAATATATCCTGAAAAATATCAGAAACATCTGCCAACACCTCAACTGCTTCTTGCTTCTGTAGGCCCAATCTTACCAAAAACTTCCTCTGAAGGTTCTAGAGCTAAAAACTTTCATGAGGACCACCACCTCAAAAGACTATAATACAGAAATTAGCTACTGCAATAACTCTGGAAAAGAAACATCAATGTAATTGTGTAATTATTATCGATGACTTCCCACATCTCTACCTCATCAAAGGAAAAAAAAAGTGACAGATACCATAGATAGAGTACATAACAATTACTTGAGTCACAACTAGGCATGGTTATGTTAGGTTCAGGTTAGCCTAGGTTAAGAATTGGTCTTGTAGATAAGACCCTTTTAAAAATACGGACCCCAGTTTTATCCTTTTGAACAGGTCTCATGTTCGTGTGGGACTGCAATTCTTCAAAAGCTCCCTAACTTTATAACCTAACCTAACCTAAGATTAAATGGTTAACATTCATTTGGGGCAGAAATGCCATACATGAAAAATCTCTTAGAATTGTGTAAAATATATAAAAATAAAATGATCTGGTTAGGCAAGGCATAGGTATTGGCAACTTATGCAATACCCACAGGTCTAGGCATATCATAACAGCTTTAGGCTAAAAACATTCATTTCCAAGCAATAAATCATAGGTATACTTTTGCATAGCCTAACATATAGCCTACTAGGAATATATCATAATTAGCATGAAGTTAACAGTAGAACATAAGCTAAGGCCTAGCCAAAACTCGCTTCAATCTAGGTATGTATGGCAATTAGTCTATGCTAAATTAGGGAGGTTGCTTCCACAGGGTCCATCGTGCCGCTCTTTAATCGCTCTGCCATCAACAATCAGCTGATATGCTGTTGTATCGTGATTGGTTCTCATTCTCTAGCCACGCTATGATACGGGCGATGTGATTGGCTGGACTATCCAAAGGCGCCTTTGACAAAAAGGCAGCCTTTTCGTGCAAAGGCACGTCCAAGGCGCCTTTGAAAATCTTTGTGTATACGATTCCGCCTTCGTCGAAAGGCGCCTTGTGCGAGCCGTTGGGAAAGGCGCCTTTTATCAAAAGGCACCTTTGCGTAAGGCTTGTTTTGAGTATCCGGCCCCTGGACACTGCTTTTGTTTTTAACGGTAAACTTTTTAAACAAGTAGATGGCATGGCCATGGGTTCCCCCCTTGGCCCTACGTTCGCTAATATCTTTATGTGCTCCCTGGAGGAGCGTATGCTCGACGATTGCCCTCTAAGATTCCATCCTCTCTTTTATTCTAGGTATATTGATGATACGTTTGTTCTCTTCAAGGGTGAATACGAGGCTGACCTGTTCCTCGACTACGTAAATACACTTCACCCGAACATGAAATTACTATAGAAAAAGAGGAGAACAACTGTCTGTCATTCCTGGACGTTCAAGTATATAGACAAGACAACTCTTTTAACACCACGATTTTTAGAAAGAAAACTTTTACAGGACTCGGATCTAATTTTTATAGTAGTTGTTATTTTAATTTTAAGGTTAATTCCATTTTTACCCTCCTTAATAGAGCACTAGTCCTCTCATCTAATTGGAATGCCTTTCACAATGAGATTCTATTTCTAGTTAATTTCTTTAAAGGTAACTGTTTCCCACCTAGGTTAGTATATAGAAAATTGAATAAATTACTAAATAGACATTTCTCTAGAAAACCTGACGTTCCATCTGTGCCAAAAATGAGTTTCTATGCAACCTTTCCATACATCCATGACCTAACCTTTCAAAAAAGATTCACACAAATTATTCATGACCATTTTCCAGCCATATCAGTCAAATTAATTCCTAAAAATCCTCTTAATATAGGCTCCTTGTTTAAGATAAAAGATCAGTTGTGTCCTTATATGTCTTCTGGTGTCATTTATAAATATACTTGCCCTAAATGTATTTCAGGGATTTACGTGGGATCCACCAGTCGACTACTTAAGGTGCGCATCGATTCACATCGGGGAATCAGTTTCCTCACAGGGAGCAGAATTTCAAACCCAGAGCACTCCAATATCAGGAATCATGCAAAACAATGCAAAACCCATATTGACAACAAAGATTTCAGTGTAATCGGTCATACTACCAAACCACATGAGCTAACAATCCTTGAGTCGTTGTTTATAAAACAACTCGTACCATCGTTGAACACCCATACATCTGCGGGTCAATTGTATTCAGCATAAGTTCGCACTGTGGTGGTATCCTTCCATTTAGTTCCTTGCTGTCTCACCTCTAGGTTGGTTGTGTTTTTATTTGTATTTTTATTTATTTCATTTTTACTTTAATGTATTGTAAATGAACTTTTAGACTATACTTTTAACTTTTTTACTTTTTTATGTTTTTTATCTTTTCTTATGTGCAGCCCAGAAGATGTAATTCTGTTAATAATTACGAAACGTCGGCAAAATAATAAAAAAGACAGCCTAGTGATGTGTGGTTTTCTTCCGTCTTCCTCTGATTATATATATATAATATATATATATATATATATAGATATAATATATATATAGATAGATATATATATATATATATATATATATATATATATATATATATATATATATATAGTATATATATATATATATATATATATATATATATATATATATCTATATCTATATCATATCTATATCTAGATCTATATCTATATTCTATATATATATATATATATATATATATATTATATATATATATATATATATATATATATATATATATATATATATATACATATATATAATATATAATATATATAATATAATAATCTTAATCCTCTGGCACCCACGGGATGCGTAGGGTCTCAATGAATTCACACCATATGCCTCTTTCCTGTGCCACCTCCCTGAGCTTAACCCGATTTTGAGATCCAACCACCGTCCGTATTGTCATCAGCCACGTTTCTCATGGTCTACCACGTCCTCTCCTAATTCATCTCCTAATTCGGCCTTGACTAATTCATCTTCTCTTCTTAAAATATCCCCCATCCATCTCCATCTTGATAATCTAATGATATCGTTCACATTTGGGCCCCCTCCCACCTCGCGAATTGCCACATTTGTTATATGCTGCTGCCATTTGATTCCCAAAATCCTTCTCATTGCTTTATTCTCAAAGGGAAGAAATTTTGCATTAGTTGTTACAGTGCTGTACCACGATGGTGCCGAAGTGAAATGTATATTTTGATTATGCTGTGAACTGATAATTGATTTGACTGAACTGATATTTGATTGACCTCCAAACTGTTTTTAGCATGACCATTTCTTGTTCTGCCCTCACTATTCTGTCCCTGAATTCTGTACCTAGTGATCCATTGCTGGTAATAATGGCTCCCAAATATTTGAAAGTATTTGAGTTGGGTAATATTAATCCTCCGATAAAGCAGTTCATCTGATCACCGCTCTGAATCTGCATGTGATAATTATTTATAACATGGCTACGTGGGTCAAACGTTCGAATTGGCTAACATGTAGATGGGGTTTCATATTGATTCTAATTACGAAAACACCGAATTCGATGGTGATTTGTAAGGTCAGAATCGATACTTGTAACTTATAGCCTCTCTGTTGGCTGATTCGGCAACATCACTGTCCATCCTGATTTCGTTCTCGTCCACTGGACAGTGGTTCGATCCCATGGAGGGGACGAAATTATTATCAACTAAACAAAAATTCCCCTTTGGTACATGTATGAAAATATATCAATTCCAAGGTAGAGCGAATTAGATATTAAAGGACATTTGTAGCTTAAATGATTGATATGAATCACGGTGATGTGATAATTATTCATAACATGGCTACGTGGGCCAAACGTTTGAATTGGCTAACATGGTAGAGGGGGTTTTATATCGATTTTATTACGAAAACACCCCCCGAGTCGACGGTGATTTGTAAGGTCAGAATCGATATAAACTTATAGGCTCTCTGTTGGCCGATGCGGCAACGTCACTGTCCGTCCTGATTTCGTTCTCGTCCACTGGACAAGTGGGTTCGATTCCATGAGGGACGGAATTATTATCATCTAAAAATTCCCCTTTGTTACATATGAAAATATATCAATTCGGAGGTAGAGCGAATTAGATATTAAAGTTGAATTATTACGATAATGACGGCATTAGTTAAGTATTAAGATATTTTTTGTTGTTCACGACCATAAAAGATATTTGTCTTATGGAGAGACGATATTTCTCGTAAATTCTAGTGGTCTTCAAAAACCTGCTGAATTTTATTGCTTTGTATTCGGTTTTTCGTTTCAACTTATTGATTTAGACATTGCAGATTTACTTACAATAATCATCCAAACATGTCAGTAAATCAGATCAATTAAATCAATCAATAATTTCTTGTGGCACCCACGGGGATACTTAGTGCCTCGATGAACTCACGCCACCACATTCTGTCCTGGACTAGCACTCTCCAAGATCTCGCCAACACTCATCTCCTGCTTCCTACCAAATTGTCCTCAACCACTTCTTTGGCCTTCCTCTACCTCTTCTACCAATGGCAACTCCGCGGTGGATCTCCCTACTATTCCTTGTCTTCTACACACATTGCATAACATACACATCGACAGACTGCCTCCATTACTTCTTTAATGCTGTATTTGATATCATATACCTCCAATTAATTCCTAATAGCCTTTTGTGCACCTTATTGTCAAATGTTAAGAAATTATGAACCAAAATCGCTGTAATGTACCATGAATTATGCCCATAAATCAAAATACTCCTAACCATTTCTTTGTAAATTTTGGTTTTTGTATGCACAGAAAAACTACTCTCATTCCGATTATTTTTAGCATTTCCATTACCTGATAACCCTATTTTAATCTTTTCATGAATTCTGTGTTCAGAGAACCATCCTTGCCTAAATATTTAAATTACTCGGTTGCTTTACAACCATGCATACAATTAGACCGTCTTGTGCACTTTCAATATTCATATTCATGATTTCAGTTTTTTCTACTATTAATAACTAAACCAACTTTTCGACCATCACTGACTACGCAATTCAATACTGCAACTCTCTGGCTCCTTGCAGGTCTAAACTATATCATCAGCGTAATTCAAGTTAAGAAGTTCCCCATTTTCTATTTTTTCACCCTATAATGTGCCAGCATCCGTTTTTTTTTTTTTGTTTTTTTTTTCATCTTTATCATAATGTAATCTACGACCATTACAGACAGACAACAGAGAGATAGAATGCCACCCTGAATCACACCGGACTTAATTATAAAAGGATCACTCAAACACCCATCAACTATCTCTTTATAAAATGTGTCGTCCTCCATGTTCATAATAACCCTCGCAAACTTTCCCGGTATTCCAAAATGCCCCATGATTTTTCCCATAGTTCCTCTCGAGATACGGTCAAAGGTCTTTTCAAAATAAATGAAACAAACACGTCATAGACTTATTTCCCAAGCTCCATATTCCAACAATCGACCATGTGGTAATCTTCCTATAATATAAACTAAATCCAAAACCATAGCCTTCACAGAATATTTTCTACAAAGGAGGAACAGGTCCATCTGCCAGTGACTATGGAATATATTTGGGTAGTGGATAAGTCCACTTTTAAACTCAGCGGTAATTTATGATGTCTTCTTTTTCAGAAAATTTAAAGTAGTTTCATTTGAATACCTAATGTAAGGTTTAAGATAAAAAGTTCTTTATTTTAATGAATAAAACTGAAACTAGTCTAATTTAAAACTAGAGTTCATAAAGTTATGTAGTTGCTTATCACAGAGGTAATATGCACAATATGTTATGAAAGTAAATATGTGAAAATATATTGAAGAATTATTATTAGAAGCCGTCACTCGAACAACCGTCAATCTGCAAATTTTCGGATTTTGAGTTATACATACTTTGAATTCAGCAACTCTTCTTCTATATACTAGTGTTTAGAAACTGTAAAAAAAAATTATGTTTTTCGCGTTCATAATCTAGGGAGAGTGAGAGTAACTAGAATGATAAATGCGCAATATTTGTGAGTTGTTATTCGAGTGAAAGAGCCTAGGATGAAAATGAATCGAACAACAGCATATCTGCAAAATTGCAGATAAGCGGTTATTCGAGGGAAATGTAACCCGGATAATGTTCTCTCGAACAAAACACTATTTGCATGCGTCCACCAATGAGGTGCTTTGATTCGGTATGACGTCATATTTAAAGGCCGCTTAGTTTGGCTGTCAAGTTCTCGTGTTCCGTGGTTTATCTTATAATTTTCATTAAGCATTGTTTCTGAAAAAAAATAACAGTTATTGTGATCATCAACTATGGGTAGAATAAATGGAAAACAACGCAGTAGAATGTAACTCAGTGTGAAAAGAAGAATAATGTGAGTTCACACGTGATTACTCCTCGGTCTTTATATGGTAAAAAACCAGTGAAAATACCTTCCAAACAGTATACCTTACTGGATTTAAAAAATTGATTAGTCCATTATTGGATAGTCAGATGTGTTAAATGGGGAAAATTTAGTTATCAACTTTTTTTTTTTTTTTGCATAATTAAGTGTGATAAAAAAAATGGTGCTAGTAAATCTTGCATCCTACCATGCTTTTAGGTATGCAGTTATGTGATTGCACCACGTAGGCCTACTATGAATGATGACCAAAGACGGTGTCATAAGGAGAGCTACATAACTGAATATTTTTACTGAACATCATTCTTATACAATTGTTTTCTAATTTTCTTTTTTTTATTTCTTCTTCCTATCATTATATAATTCTGCTAGTTTTTAATTATTTAACTTTCTAAGATCTAGGCTAATATAATGTTGAAAAAAAATGACATCATACCATTTATAATTATCACTTACATTGTCATTCCAATGTTGACAAACTCTTATTGTACTTTTCTCAAACTTCGGGTTTTGCAGTTATGGTGTTGTTTGAGGTACAGTTTGGATAGACATATAATATTTACACACATATTTGTAAAGCGCATGCGTTTAGCTTCATTTTGAAAAAAAGAATGATGTCATATCATAAATATTAACGGAAATATGATAATGTAAACATTACACGACTTCAATCGCGTTTTTCTCCGATTTATGTTTTGCGCAGATAGACGGTTGTGCGAGTGATGGCCTATTATATGAAATTTAATTTCGATCAACTCATTTTTATGAAAAGATTTACTGGCCTTTATTTATCGTTTCTGGTCTGCAGAGCTTGTAAGTCTGCCTGCTCACTGGCCATGGGTGCAAATACATTCATTCTTTTCTATATTCTTTTCTCGAAAAAGTAAACCCTGGTGCCTTCTTTTCATTTGATTTCTAGGTGAGGTAACGGAAACATTAAGAATCATATATAGCACTTTTGATTTTCCTGGACTCCAATGCTGGCTAAATTATTAAACCAATGCAGGTATCTTAAAAAAGAAATAACAAAAATAAGAAACTTCAGCTATCTATTCTGCCAGAGATATTAAACTACAATAGAAAAGTTATATGAACAACGAAGACAATTGGGATTACCAGATCACAATGACGAAGAATGGCTGACCGCTGGAATATGAAAATCACAAGAGAATCATGAAACAGGAATCGATCCGAGCAGATAAACAAACCAGTGAGATCCTAATTTGACAAATCAATACTGAATATCAAATCTATTCCCATTAGTTCTTTATCATGAGTCATATGTGAATGATAATGCTTTTCAGATCGGGATAAAAGTGACTTTCCCTTTAGACATCTAATAAAACATGAAGTATGTTGAATTAACGACTGGGATTTTTAATGACAATGCAACGAACTGTAGAATTAACGACCGGGATTTTTAATGACAATGCAACGAGCTATATTCCGATATCAAGTGGACGTGAAATAGCGGAAAATCCGGGGCGGAGAGTCATTTCATGGTTAATTGGAGGCAGCCAAAGGGATTCATTCGTTTTGATTCTACACAATATACAGCTCACCAGGTCAGTGCAGATGGCGCCCAATGATTCATTACAATGACTGGGTTGGTTGACATAGTTATTACCCTTCGGGACTCTAATGTAGTAATAATAAAAAATGCCTGTCTCTCTATTATTTTTTTCTATCTAGTGCTCAGATTGAACAAAAACGACGATCAGTTAAACTTTCTCTAAAACGTCACAGAATTCTAGATAGGAAAAGTGCGCATTAGGCTATTACATTTAACGTATAATAATAATAATAATAATAGAATTAAGTCAAGTTGAAGCAACATTGGCTCTGGTCAGTCGTTGGATGGGTGACCGCTCTCCTCGGCGTTGATTCCTTGGGAAAGGATCTTTACCATAATTTCCTCAGTCTACTCAGCTGTAAATGAGTACCTTTCCCTGATGGGGTAGGGTCCAGCTATGGGTTAAATAGCAAAAACTCAGCAAATTGATGGAAAGAAATGAAGGATTAAACGACAACGACGTAAATGGAACCTCTGGGCAAACAGAGGAGCTTCGTCCGGCAACCAGGTATTCAACCCAATTGAAGGGGAAGACGGTCAGGTACTTGGAGGTCGTCATCCAGCAACTGATCACCACAACGACAATAATCAACAGCCTGAGATTGGAGCTACAGAGGCAAAAAAGGAAGAAATGGACAAGAGAAGAAAATAAGGAAATATGGAGATGCTACATCAGAAGCAACAACCCGACGGAGAGAGGATATAGAAGAAGATTGGTCAACATCTGGAATGAGAGGAATAACACCCCCCAAACAGAGCAGAGGCTGGCAGACCAAGCAAGGAACATAAAGAAAAAGAACTGGCTCTCCCCAACAGAAAGAGAAGAAACTGGAAAGGGAAATGTCACACGACAACGAATTACACGAAGACGAACTGAGAGACGATGCCACAGAAGACGACAGGGAGGATGAGGTATCAAACAACGACACACGAAGAAACACCGACGAAGTAACAGAGAGGACGGATGGGTAGAAAAGATTAGACCAATGGATGGAGCCAGATACAGAGAGAACAAAGATCCCCTCCATGAAAGCCTACAACCACCAAAAAATTAAGGGAGAAAACAAGTGAGGTCAATGAAATACTGGGCATAATACAGACCACCAGTATCACAGAAACAAATAACTTCACATATGCAGGAGCAAGATTAGTAGCAGAACTGATGGGGATTCGAAACACCAACACCACCAGCACAACCAACCCAACAGAAACCAAAACAGCAACCTCCTTGGAAAAGGCGCCTGGAAAGCAAATCATGGTGATGAGATCTGACTTGAGTAAACTGAAAGAGATGGCAGAAAAAGGCTAAGAAGCAAGAAAACAAGGGAGGAACTCAACGAGAAATACAAAGTACAAGAGAGGGGACTAAAACAACACAATAGAAGATGTAAAACAGAGGCTTAAGGCCAAAGCACATAAGATCCAACGGTACACGAACAAGAATAAGGGATACCAACAGAACAAACTATTCGGAACCAACCAGAAAAGACTATACAGCCAGCTAAGAGGGGAAGACAACCACCCAGAAATTCCTGAAGCCGAACCAAGTAAGAGACTCTGGGAAAACATATGGAGCAATCCGGTATCACACAACAAACATGCAACATGGCTCCAGGAAGTCAAGGAAGAAGAAACAGGGAGAATAAAACAAAGATTCACAGACATAACGACAGACACAGTCAGACCTCACCAACTAAAGAAAATGCCAAACTGGAAAGCCCCAGGTCCCGATGAAGTCCATGGATACTGGCTCAAAAAACTTCAAGGCCCTACACCCACGAATAGCAGAACAACTCCAGCATTGTATCTCAAATCACCAAGCACCCAAATGGATGACCACAGGAAGAACATCCTTAGTACAAAAAGACAAGAGTAAGGGAAATATAGCCAGTAACTACAGGCCTATCACCTGCCTACCAATAATGTGGAAGTTACTAACAGGTATCATCGTGAAAGGCTATACAACTACCTAGAGGAGACAAACACCATACCCCCACCAACAGAAAGGCTGCAGAAGGAAGTGTAGGGGCACAAAAGACCAGCTCCTGATAGACAAAATGGTAATGAAGAACAGTAGGAGAAGGAAAACCAACCTAAGCATGGCATGGATAGACTATAAGAAAGCCTTCGACATGATACCACACACATGGCTAATAGAATGCCTGAAAATATATGGGGCAGAGGAAAATACCATCAGCTTCCTCAAAAATACAATGCGCAACTGGAATACAATACTTACAAGCTCTGGAATAAGACTAGCAAGAGGTTAATATCAGGAGAGGGATCTTCCAGGGCGACTCACTGTCCCCACTACTCTTCGTAGTAGCCATGATTCCCATGACAAAAGTACTACAGAAGATGGATGCCGGGTACCAACTCAAGAAAAGAGGCAACAGAATCAACCATCTGATGTTCATAGACGACATCAAGCTGTATGGTAAGAGCATCAAGGAAATAGATACCCTAATCCAGACTGTAAGGATTGTATCTGGGGACATCAGGATGGAGTTTGGAATAGAAAAATGCACCTTAGTCAACATACAAAAAGGCAAAGTAACGAGAACTGAAGGGATAAAGCTACCAGATGGGAGCAACATCAAACACATAGATGAGACAGGATACAAATACCTGGGAATAATGGAAGGAGGAGATATAAAACACCAAGAGATGAAGGACACGATCAGGAAAGAATATATGCAGAGACTCAAGGCGATACTCAAGTCAAAACTCAACCGCGGAAATATGATAAAAGCCATAAACACATGGGCAGTGCCAGTAATCAGATACAGCGCAGGAATAGTGGAATGGACGAAGGCAGAACTCCGCAGCATAGATCAGAAAACCAGGAAACATATGACAATACACAAAGCACTACACCCAAGAGCAAATACGGACAGACTATACATAACACGAAAGGAAGGAGGGAGAGGACTACTAAGTATAGAGGACTGCGTCAACATCGAAAACAGAGCACTGGGGCAATATCTGAAAACCAGTGAAGACGAGTGGCTAAAGAGTGCATGGGAAGAAGGACTAATAAAAGCAGACGAAGACCCAGAAATATACAGAGACAGGAGAAAGACAGAAAGAACAGAGGACTGGCACAACAAACCAATGTACGGACAATACATGAGACAGACTAAAGAACTAGCCAGCGATGACAATTGGCAATGGCTACAGAGGGGAGAGCTAAAGAAGGAAACTGAAGGAATGATAACAGCGGCACAAGATCAGGCCCTAAGAACCAGATATGTTCAAAGTACGATAGACGGAAATAACATCTTCTCCCCATATGTAGGAAGTGCAATACGAAAAGTGAAACCATAAACCATATAGCAAGTGAATGCCCGGCACTTGCACAGAACCAGTACAAAAAGAGGCATGATTCAGTAGCAAAAGCCCTCCACTGGAGCCTGTGCAAGAAACATCAGCTACCTTGCAGTAATAAGTGGTACGAGCACCAACCTGAAGGAGTGATAGAAAACGATCAGGCAAAGATCCTCTGGGACTATGGTATCAGAACGGATAGGGTGATACGTGCAAACAGACCAGACGTGACATTGATTGACAAGGTCAAGAAGAAAGTATCACTCATTGATGTCGCAATACCATGGGACACCAGAGTTGAAGAGAAAGAGAGGGAAAAATTGGATAAGTATCAAGATCTGAAAATAGAAATAAGAAGGATATGGGATATGCCAGTGGAAATCGTACCCATAATCATAGGAGCACTAGGTACGATCCCAAGATCCCTGAAAAGGAATCTAGAAAAACTAGAGGCTGAAGTAGCTCCAGGACTCATGCAGAAGAGTGTGATTCTAGAAACGGCACACATAGTAAGAAGAGTGATGGATCCTAAGGAGGCAGGATGCAACCCGGAACCCCACACTATAAATACCACCCAGTCGAATTGGAGGACTGTGATAGAGCAAAAAAAAAAAAAAAAAATAATAATAATAATAATAATAATAATATCACACAACAAACATGCAACATGGCTCCAGGAAGTCAAGGCAGAAGAAACAGGGAGAATAAAACAAAGATTCACTGACATCATGACAGACACAGTCAGACACCAATAAAGAAAATGCCAAACTGGAAAGCCCCAGGCCCCGATGAAGTCAATAGATATTGGCTCAAAAAACTTCAATGCCCTACACCCACGAATAGCAGAACAAACTCACGAATAGCAGAACCACATTGTATCACAAATCACCATGCGCCCAAATGGGTGACCACAGGAAGAACCATCCTTAGTCAAGAAAGACAAGAGTAAGGGAATATAGCCAGTAACTACAGGCCTATCACCTGTCTACCTATAATGTGGAAGTTACTAACAGGTATCATCAGCGAAAGGCTATACAACTACCTAGAGGATACAAACACCATCCCCCACCAACAGAGAGGCTGCAGAAGGAAGTGTAGGGGCACAAAAGACCAGCTCTTGATAGACAAAATGGTAATGAAGAACAGCAAGAGAAGGAAAACCAACCTAAGCATGGCATGGATAGACTATAAAAAGCCTCCGACATGATAACACACACATGGCTGATAGAATGCCTGAAAATATATGGGGCAGAGGAAAAAACACCATCAGCTTTCCTCAAAAATACAATGCGAAACTGGAATACAATATTTACAAGTTCTGGAATAAGACTAGTAGAGGATGATATCAGGAGAGGGATCTTCCAGGGCGACTCACTGTCCCCACTACTCTTCGTAGTAGCCATGATTCCATGAAAACAAAAAAGCACTGCAGAAGATGGATGCAACAGAATTAACCATCTGATGTTCATGGACGAAATCAAGCTGTATGGTAAGAGCATCAAGGAAATAGATACCCTAATCCAGACTGTAAGGACTATATCTGGGGACATCAGGATAGAGTTTGGAATAGAAAAATGCGCCTTAGTCAACATACAAAAGGGCAAAGTAACAAAGACTGAAGGGAATAATGGAAGGAGGGGATATAAAACACCAAGAGATGAAGGACATGATCAGGAAAGAATATATGCAGAGACTCAAGGCGATACTCAAGTCAAAACTCATTACTGGAAATATGATAAAAGCCATAAAACACATGGGCAGTGCCAGTAATCAGATACAGCGCAGGAATAGTGGAATGGACGAAGGCAGAACTCCACAACATAGACCAGAAAACTAGAAAAGCATATGACAATACACAAAGCACTCACCCAAGAGCAAATACGGACAGACTATACCTAACACGACAGGAAGGAGGGACAAGACTACTAAGCATAGAGGACTGTCAAACATCGAGAACAGAGCACTGGGTCAATATCTGAAACCAGTGAAGACGAGTGGCTCAAGAGTGCATGGGAAGAAGGACTGATAAAAGTAGGCGAAGACCCAGAAATATACAGAGACAGGAGAATGATAAACAGAACAGAGGAATGGCTCAACAAACCAATGCACGGACAATACATGAGACAGACTAAAGAACTGGCCAGCGATGAGACATGGCAATGGTTACAGAGGGGAGAGATCAAGAAGGAAACTGAAGAAATGATAACAGCGGCTCAAGATCAGGCCCTAAGAACCAGATATATCCAAAGAACAATAGACGGAAATAACATATCTCCCATATGTAGGAAATGCAATACGAAAAATGAGACCATAAACCACATAACAAGCAAATGTCCGGTACTTGCACAGAACCAGTACAAAAAGAGGCATGATTCAGTAGCAAAGCCCTCCACTGGAGCCTGTGCAAGAAACATCAGCTACCTTGCAGTAATAAGTGGTACGAGCACCAACCTGAAGGAGTGATAGAAAACGATGAGGCAACGATCCTCTGGGACTATGGTATCAGAACAGATAGGGTGATACGTGCAAACAGACCAGACGTGAGGTTGATGACAAAATCAAAGAAGAAAGTATCACTCATGATGTCGCAATACCATGGGACACCAGAGTTGAAGAGAAAAAAAGGGAAAAAATGGATAAGTATCAAGACCTGAAAATAGAAATAAGAAGGATATGGGATATGCCAGTGGAAATTGTATCCATAATCATAGGAGCACTAGGCCACGATCCCAAGATCCCTAAAAAAGGAATCTGGAAAAACCAGTAGCTCCAGGACTCATGCAAAAGTGTGATCCTAGAAAAAAAAAATAATAATAATTATAATAATAATAATAATAATAATAATAATAATAATAATATGACTGCTGCTTCAGCACTATTAATCTTATAAAGAGTCTTCTCTATCTTTCTGATGACGGCTTTCTCGTTGTTGCTTAGACTGGCATCAACGCACCAAAGGGCATGGTAAAATTCGGTTGAGTCATTTAATTAAACGCTTGATAATGTCCTGTCGATCAGGAGGAAACGTCGCGTTAGAGAGAGAGAGAGAGAGAGAGAGAGAGAGAGAGAGAGAGAGAGAGAGAGAGAATTGTATAAGCAATAATAAATAAATAAATGACTCAACCGAATTTTACCATGCCCTTTGGTCGTTGCTCGCCAGTCTATAAAAGCAACAACGAGAAAGCCGTCATCAGAAGATAGAGAAGAAACTCTTTATAGATTAATAGTGCTGAAGCAGCAGTCATTTTTAACAAAACATGTCTACGAGAGGGTCTCCTTCGAAATAATAATAATAATAATAATAAATAATAATAATAATAATAATAATAATAATATAATAATAATAATAATATATTATTATTATTAATATCAGGAGAGGGATCTTCCAGGGCGACTCACTGTCCCCACTACTCTTCGTAGTAGCCATGATTCCCATGACAAAAGTACTACAGAAGATGGATGCCGGGTACCAACTCAAGAAAAGAGGCAACAAAATCAACCATCTGATGTTCATGGACGACATCAAGCTGTATGGTAAGAGCATCAAGGAAATAGATACCCTAATCCAGACTGTAAGGATTGTATCTGGGGACATCAGGATGGAGTTTGGAATAGAAAAATGCGCCTTAGTCAACATACAAAAAGGCAAAGAGTAACGAGAACTGAAGGGATAAAGCTACCAGATGGGAGCAACATCAAACACATAGATGAGACAGGATACAAATACCTGGGAATAATGGAAGGAGGGGATATAAAACACCAAGAGATGAAGGACACGATCAGGAAAGAATATATGCAGAGACTCAAGGCGATACTCAAGTCAAACTCAACGCCGGAAAAATGATAAAAGCCATAAACACATGGGCAGTGCCAGTAATCAGATACAGCGCAGGAATAGTGGAATGGACGAAGGCAGAACTCCGCAGCATAGATCAGAAAACCAGGAAACAAATGACAATACACAAAGCACTACACCCAAGAGCAAATACGGACAGACTATACATAACACGAAAGGAAGGAGGGAGAGGACTACTAAGTATAGAGGACTGCGTCAACATCGAAAACAGAGCACTGGGGCAATATCTGAAAACCAGTGAAGACGAGTGGCTAAGAGTGCATGGAAGAAGGACTAATAAAAGTAGACGAAGACCCAGAAATATACAGAGACAGGAGAAAGACAGAAAGAACAGAGGACTGGCACAACAAACCAATGCACGGACAATACATGAGACAGACTAAAGAACTAGCCAGCGATGACAATTGGCAATGGCTACAGAGGGGAGAGCTAAAGAAGGAAACTGAAGGAATGATAACAGCGGCACAAGATCAGGCCCTAAGAACAAGATATGTTCAAAGTATGATAGACGGAAATAACAACTCTCCCATGTGTAGGAAGTGCAATACGAAAAATGAAACCATAAACCACATAGCAAGTGAATGCCGGCACTTGCACAGAACCAGTACAAAAAGAGGCATGATTCAGTGGCAAAAGCCCTCCACTGGAGCCTGTGCAAGAAACATCAGCTACCTTGCAGTAATAAGTGGTACGAGCACCAACCTGAAGGAGTGATAGTAAAACGATCAGGCAAAGATTCCTCTGGGACTATGGTATCAGAACGGATAGGGTGATACGTGCAACAGACCAGACGTGACGTTGATTGACAAAGTCAAGAAGAAAGTCATTCATCATTGATGTCGCAATACCATGGGACACCAGAGTTTAAGAGAAAGAGAGGGAAAAAATGGATAAGTATCAAGATCTGAAAATAGAAATAAGAAGGATATGGGATATGCCAGTGGAAATCGTACCCATAATCATAGGAGCACTAGGCACGATCCCAAGATCCCTGAAAAGGAATCTGGAAAAAGTAGAGGCTGAAGTAGCTCGGGCCTCATGCAGAAGTGTGTGACCCTAGAAACGGCACACATAGTAAGAAAAGTGATGGACTCCTAAGGAGGCAGGATGCAACCCGGAACCCCACACTATAAATACCACCCAGTCGAATTGGAGGACTGTGATAGAGCAAAAAAAAAAAAAATATATTATTATTATTATTATTATTATTATTTTTTTTTTTTTTTTTTTTTTTTTTTTTTTTTTTTTTTTTTTTTGCTCTATCACAGTCCTACAATTCGACTTGGGGGTATTTATAGTGTGGGGTGGTTTCCGGGTTGCATCCTGCCTCCTTAAGGATCCCGACCCTCACTTTTCTTATTATGTGTGCCGTTTCTAGGATCACACTCTTCTGCATGAGTCCTGGAGCTACTTCAGCCTCTAGTTTTTCTAGATTCATTTTCAGGGATCTTGGGATCGTGCCTAGTGCTCCTATGATTATGGGTACGATTTCCACTGGCATATCCCATATCCTTCTTATTTCTATTTTCTTAGGTCTTGATACTTATCCATTTTTTCCCCTCTCTTTCTCTTCAACTCTGGTGTCCCATGGTATTGCGACATCAATGAGTGATACTTTCTTCTTGATTTTGTCAATCACGTCACGTCTGGTCTGTTTGCACGTAGCACCCTATCCGTTCTGATACCATAGTCCCAGAGGATCTTTGCCCGATCGTTTCTATCACTCCTTCAGTTTGGTGCTCGTACCACTTATTACTGCAAGGTAGCTGATGTTCCTTGCACAGGCTCCAGTGGAGGGCTTTTGCTACTGAATCATGCCTCTTTTTGTACTGGTTCTGTGCAAGTGCCGGGCATTCACTTGCTATGTGGTTTATGGTTTCATTTTTCGTATTGCACTTCCTACATATTTGAGAGATGTTATTTCCGTCTATCGTTCTTTGAACATATCTGGTTCTTAGGGCCTGATCTTGTGTTGCTGTTATCATTCCTTCAGTTTCCTTCTTTAGCTCTCCCCTCTGTAGCCATTGCCAATTGTCATCGCTGGCTAGTTCTTTAGTCTGTCTCATGTATTGTCCGTGCATTGGTTTGTTGTGCCAGATCCTCTGTTCTGTCTGTCTTTCTCCTGTCTCTGTATATTTCTGGGTCTTCGTCTACTTTTATTAGTCCTTCTTCCCATGCACTCTTGAGCCACTCGTCTTCACTGGTTTTCAGATATTGCCCCAGTGCTCTGTTTTCTCGATGTTACGCAGTCCTCTATGCTTAGTAGTCTTGTCCCTCCTTCCTGTCGTGTTATGTATAGTCTGTCCGTATTTGCTCTTGGGTGTAGTGCTTTGTGTATTATCACATGTTTCCTGGTTTTTTCTGATCTATGCTGCGGAGTTCTGCCTTCGTCCATTCGACTATTCCTGCGCTGTATCTGATTACTGGCACTGCCCATGTGTTTATGGCTTTTATCATATTTCCGGCCGTTGAGTTTTGACTTGAGTATCGCCTTGAGTCTCTGCATATATTCTTTCCCTGATCGTGTCCTTCATTTCTTGGTGTTTTTATATCCCCTCCTTCCTTTATTCCCAGGTATTTGTATCCTGTCTCATCTATGTGTTTGATGTTGCTCCCATCTGGTAGCTTTATCCCTTCAGTTCTCGTTATTATTATTATTATTATTATTATTATTATTATTATTATTATTATTATTATTATTATTATTATTATTATTATTAGCCTATAAGCAAAACGCTGTTAAAATTTATTGAAAATCTGTTATTCAGGAAATTGTTCGAAAATATGTATTCACTGAAATAGAAAACTATAAAATTGGCAAATGGATGGGAAAACTACACCTCTTTTTTTCAGTCTAGACCAAATAAGAGAGATAAAAGAAAACTAAGCACCCTTATGCAGCATTATTTGAACTGTAATATTTTTCATCTTAAAAGAAAACTAAGATCATATATGGAATCTTCAGAAAATGTTCTATTGGAATACTGATTTCTTTGTTCTCTGCGAATAAAAATAAAGACGTAAGCATGCCGGATATCCGTCCGAATTTCCGGATCAAAAACGGCTCCCAGTAAAAACACCATCCTCTATAAAATCTCCATATATGGTTAGACTTTGGTTGAATTCGGTCCGGTAGTTTCACCGACTATAGCGAATATACATACATAGATACAGACATCATACATAGTCCGAACGTCAGCTTTATATGTACGATATCTGAAATTATTCTTTCAACAAAACCTTCAGGACAAAATCAGTTAGTAACTGAAAAAATTCGGAAAGAATGTAAAGTAATCAAAAACTTAGATATATATAATAATTATATATAATATATATAATATATATATAATATTATATATATATTAATAATAATATATATATATATATATTATACATATAGATATACTCTATAATATATATATATCTTTTGTCCTACTTTTTTAAAAAGAAAAAACTTCAAGGCTGCTGGGTATTTAAATTTAGCAAGCAATATATAACATTAACCTCAGAGTTTATTAACGAGCAGAGAAAAATAAAAAGCTGAAGATTTCAATTCTTCCTCAATCGCCATAAATTACACGAAATTTGATCAAGCGAAGTATTTGTGAGGGAGAAGGTGATTTCATGGAACACTATTTTTCAAACAACCTGAAACCAATTGCAGGTGTTGACAGCATGAAAGGGAGTGTATAGATTGAGGCATTTATCATTGCAAAGAATTTAAACAACTGCTAGCCGAATTTCCCCCAAATATGACCTTTACCTGTTTGATTGTCTGAAGACAGGAAAAACAAGCCTTCTCTGAGCTGAAGTATGGCGAGGTACGGCTTAAGTTATGACTAGAAGAGATAGGTGGAGGCGTCATGACAAATTAATGTTTCACGACTGTTTCCGGTAGAGTAAAAGAAAAAAGATTTTTTGTGAGAACCCTTCCAACGACTCGTCAATATTTGCAGCATTATTTGTAACACGGTAACGTTGGTCTATTTATTTATCCCAGAATAGAGACAGTCACCAATTATGTGGACCCTGTATATTCGACACAAAACTTCACAATCAGGACTGTAAGTTCCTCGTTATTCCATCCTGTTTACCAGTAACGATAAAATTTGTCCTCATAAAAACAAATGACTGAATTCCCTAAACTCTGCATGAAAAGAAGAATGGAGGCTTTTTCCTGGATAGGCAAAGAGAAGAAAGACATTATTTTAAAATTTTCTTTCTCTATTTCCCTCCACCTACTGTTACTTCTTTCTGATGGGCACCATCATATTCTTTGGAAGCTTGAATTAAAAGTCAATTGTCCTTGTGGGTTTGCTCCAAATTGTATATGGGTCATCCTCTGAATAATAAGAATACTACATAATTATCCTTCGCCTGCTTCATTGTTTCCCCACCTTACAACATCAGCTATGGTTTGAAAATGAAATGCAATTTGTTTAACCTAAATTCCCAGACTGTGAAAATAAATCCCTTACAAATACAACCTTTCTTATTTCATGGGTATTTACACATTGCTTTTTCAAGGCGGAAATTCTCTCTCGGGGGAATTTCAAATAATGCTAACCCTGAAGGCTTAACAGGGCCCGATGGTGTCACTCTGGAAATCAAATGCCAGTTCTTCAAGTTTTTTTTGTAAACAAGTGGCCCAGTTTGTGAGTGTGAGAGGTTAGGAAAACGATGCTATTACTCTCTCTCTCTCGCTTCATCTTTTTTTCTTGTTTCTTTCAGGGGAATATGAAGACTACGAGGCTATTTTGCTGGCTCAATCTTTCCAGGGGTCGTGATGGTATTATTAGTTTGTAATAAGAAAGTTTAAGTGACGTTTGTCGATAGATGATAACACAAACATACTTACATAACACTCATCCAGTTGTCATCTACACAATTGTTTTACAGAAATGTTGTTATTGTTTTTTTATGTTTTCTTTCATTCTCCTCACTTCCACCGCTCGGGTGGTTTTTTGTGTAAATTTGGGATGAATCTGGTTTTCTGTTTGTCTTTTATCTTATACTTTTTATTTTGTCTCTGTGTTTGTTTTACATTATAATTTGTATGAATGCTTTTGAATGAAAATGAAACTGGAAAGCTGGTTTCGAAATGTCAGCTAATAAACTGCTTTAATATACAATATGCCTGTTCCTTACTTCACCTTTTATATATATATATATATATATTATATTATATATATATATATATATATATATATATATATATATATATATATATATATATATATATATATATACGTTAAGAATGAAGGGAGAAGCAGAAAATATAAAAAATGTTTTAAATTAGATTAAGTTTTTGCCTGTTAAGTCGTTGTAGCAAATTAATCCCTTTTAGAGGAGGTGGGAACGGTCATTGATACAATCAAAACACATAAATCAATCATTAGTTTTAGGATTACCACAAATAGGAAGCACCATAAAAAACTTCTTACATTGTGATTCATGTAATCATATATATATATATATATATATATATATATATATATATATATATATATATATATATATATATATATATATATATATACGTATATATATACATATATATATATATATATGTATGTATATATATATATATATATATATATATATATATATATAATATATATATATATATATATATATATATATATATATATATATATATATAGGGAAGATACTCAGCCAACGTTACCATTTTCAATTTATAAGGGTGGGATGTGGCCACCTGGATATCAGTGGTGGTCAAGCGGCTAATAATAGAAACATTGGGTCGCTTCTGAAGTACGTAAGTTTTAGACAGGTGGTAGGTCGTCTATTTGTGTTTACTTGTAGGGAACAGTAGGTTGTTGGCATTTAGGCGAAAGGAATGATTTCTGATTTGGTCAGCAGTTCCTCTTGTTGCGAGGCATTGCATGTAAGGCATTTTTTATATCCATTTCAGTATCAGGACGATATGATATTTGGATGCTTAGAAATATTAGGCATTATTTTGGTAACATTTCTCTATGTTCGATAGAACGAATTTCGTAAGATGATGAAGTCAGCAATCAGTGATTTTTAATAAACACTGAGTTATCCACATTTCAACACGAATTTATTAGTTTTTCTCTAGATCATGGGAGAATATTACGTCCTATTATTAGCAATCTCACTTTATTTCCCATTACCAAATGAACAACTAATTCTTTGGAAGCTTTAATTCCACGTCAATTGCCCCAATGGCTTGTTCCATAGAAATAGGGCTCATCTTATGAATAATAATAATATAATAATAATAATAATAATAATTAATAATAATAATAATAATAATAATAATAATAATAATAATAACTTTATACAAATATGGGTGGCAGAGGTGGTATGTGTTGGAAGGTTGAGTTCTAAGTCTAGGTTGAGTGACCTTATGTTTTCAATGAAATCTATAAAGAATTTTGGTTTTCCAGGGATTCTTGGTGTGACTGTGCGAATAAGATGACTTCAAACCCTACTCTATCTTT
>NC_087212.1:80909641-80967170 GCF_015104395.2 Macrobrachium nipponense | reverse complement strand
TCAAAGACTTACAACCGTATACTAATGATTTCTTTTGGCCAGGTATGAAACATGGTGTAATTGAATTTGTTAAAGAGTGTCATGTCTGTCAAGTAGTTGGAAACATAACGAGGTAACATTCCAAAAGCACCCCTCATACCAATTGTAATACCACACGAACCTTTCAAGTAAAGTCATATTGACTGTGTAGGCCCATTGCCAAAAACTAAAAAAGGTAATCAATATATTTTGACTATACTTTGTCCTACCAACTAGATACCCTATTGCAATTCCCCTTGGTAACATTTGTGCTAGAAATATTGTGAAACACCTCCTTAAAGTTTTCACCACTTATGGATTCCCAAAGAAATACAGAGTGATCGGGGTACTAATTTCACAAGTGACCTTTTCAATGAAACTTTAAAGGAATTTAATGTAAAACATACTCTTGCATCACCATATCACCCACAATCACAAGGTGCTCTTGAAAGACACCATCAGACCTTAAAATCATTACTTCGAAAATTTTTTGTATTGGAGACTGGAACAGACTGGGATGAGAGTTTAGACTTAATATTATTTGTAATTAGAGAAGTCCCTAATGATTCCTTAGGTATGTCACCGTTTGAGATGTTATTTGGACATAAAGTTAGGGGCCACTACAAGTACTTAAAGATAAAATGTTGAACAATGATACTTTAGATAACGTAACTATAGGGCAGTATGTCGATAAATTGAAATGTAATTTTGAGAAACTCCATAATTTTGCATTTAATAACTTAACAAATAGTAAAGATGCGATGAAGGAATATTTTGATCTAAAAACTAAAGTTCGTAAGTTTAAAGAAGGGGATTTTGTACTTGTATATTTCCCTACTCCTAGTTCTCCTCTCCAACATAAATTTTCTGGTCCTTATATAATTCAGAAATGTGTCAATAATAACAATTATATAATCAGTACTCCAGACAGAAGAAAGTCAACCCAATTAGTTCATGTAAATCTCATCAAGAAATATCATGGTAATCCCTCCAGTTGCTTTGCATTGTCTATCAGACTCGAATGTATTAGATTCTAAGAAATATAATGCATCAGCACACCAAAGTAAAACCCCATTGCCACATGATGCAGATTTATATCACTCTAATGATTTTGTTTCTTGGACAGACTCTACTAACCAGGAAATATTGCAGAATATTCTAGTATATTTACAGCATCTACCCCGAAATCAGAGGAGCCAGCTAGCAGAATTATTCCACAAATACAAGAGTATATGTGGGGATGTGCCTCAACGTTGCAGCGATGCTGAACACCAGCCTGGAAAAGTAGCAATGGATGAAGGAGGAAGTATCGTATTTACTGAAGAATGGACTGGCAACTAGAAGCACATCAGCTTGGGCATCACCATGTCTTTTAGTTCCAAAACCAAACGGTAAAGTAAGGTTATGCACTGACTTTCGCCAAATAAACAATGTTACTATCAAAGATAGCTATCCATTACCAAGGATTGATGACATTTTAGATGCCATTGGTAATGCCAAATATTTATCACAGATCGATCTATTGCATGGATATTATCAGATTCCACTTACAGATAGAGCAAAGCAAATATCTGCTTTCATAACCCCCTTTGGATTATTCCAATATGAGAGGCTTCCATTTGGTTTAACCAATGCCCCCGCCACCTTCCAGCGCTTGGTGAATAATGTAATTCAGGATCTTGATGGTACATATGTGTACATCGACGATATTGTTGTAACATCTTACACCTTGAATGACCATATCCATCGACTAAAAGCATTGTTTGGTCGTCTTCAGGAGTTTGGACTTACTATTCACCTAGGAAAATCTTCATTTGGTAAAGGGAAGGTTAGGTATTTAGGCCACATCATAGGTAGTGGAGAAAAAAACTGTTTCTGTTATTGTTATGTCCTGGTATGAATTGCATCTGTATTTTCTTTTACTGTTGTTTATCAAGTTTTGTAATGATGGTTTCTTGTCGTGTTTGTCTGCCCAGTGTTGGAAGATATCTCCCGCGTTTCTGTGAGCGAGTAATCTTCGTCTGAGAGTCGTAGATGGTCTGCCAATGTAGTTTTTTTTTTCTGGAAGGATTGAATTCCTCTTGGGGGCAAATGAATTCATAAACCACATTGGTAGTCATCTCCGTAGGTGTAAATGAGCATGTGATATTTTTAATTACTAGCTATACAAGTTTGGTTTGCAATACACCCTCATGTTTATGTCGGTATAGGGTGTTCATGGTTTGACGTTTTTTTTAATAATCTTTTCAGTGATGTTGCTGTTGTTGTTATATTCGTTGTTAAAGTTAGTTTGGTAGTATATTGTTATGTGTTGTCCTGTCTTCTGGTCCAATGTTGTCTTGCTTGTAGTACTGGTCCAAAAAAAAGTTGCGGATTTCTGATTGTAACATGTCTACAAATCTGTTGTTTGTGAGAAGTTCTTGAATTTTGTCTAGTACCAGTCCAGGTGTGTCGTCTTCCACGTGGTTGAATGGGTAAAGGCGCTCCGTAGTACATATGAACGGATTACCAATCGTTTATAGGCCTGAGGGCATTATTCACCTCTCCCGTTCAGGCAGCGTCCAATGTTAGTAGCCTTTGTGGACTGCATAGATTTCTAGTTCTTTATGATTGTTAAAAACAGTGTCTTTTAAATTTGGCATATAAGTGTTCGCCATAAGAACGCCCAGGGGGAACCGATGGCGACACCATCAATTTGTCGCTATAATTCTACTTTGTGTGAGTAAAATGTGCTTCCTTTGCGCATGTCTATAGTGATGTCTACGTGTACATTAGTGGAAAGGCTTTCTACGTTCGTGGATGCGATTTCTTTGGCTGTGTGTTTGGTTTTCTGGATGTCTATGAATTCTGTTGCTGATCTTAACCTGTATTATTTCAACGATATGTGTGGGGCATTTAAATATGAAGAAATGAACTAATTCTACAATAACTTCGGTACCGTCTATATAAATGGACATGCAGTAACATGAGTAAGTCAAAGCCATTTTCTCTTCTAACGTTTCTGTATTGCTTCAAGTTTTTCATAATTGAAATTGAAATTATTGTAACAGGTAGTACCCAGTTCACTAATGTCACTTTCCATTTATGTCTATTTTCTTTGAATTATACTCCAAATCTTAGTTTAATTTTTTTTTTTCTCCCGCTGACTAAATGATGCATTCTCATTTTTGCAATCTTAATTGCTTCCCATTTTCACGGCTCTTTCACATTCGGAAGGAGGAGGTTAATTAGTTTCCTTTTGATTGATTGGCTTGTGACTTGAGAAAGCGGAAAAATCGACCTCAATTATTAGAGAAAACTTTTTAACGAGATCTGCATATATCATAACTAAATAACCCGTAATGATTTAAGACAAAGTTTGAGATGTATTAGAAAACAATATCATATTATAAATTGGCCTTTTAGATACTTAAAGCAGAGCCCAATACGCATTTAAACTACATTTAGGAAAACGTTGTTAGGTAAGGGAGTATATTATAGATAGATGAATAATGATTAGGGCCTGTGCAGTACTTGAATGGTTAGAATGAAAACGAAGGTGCTTTGAATAGTTGGAAGATCAGTGGGAATAGGAAAGAGAATCAAATTTCTTCAGCTATCATTCCAGAAAAAAAATAATAGGAAAATTCTAAAATTCAGATAAATGAAGACTAAAGATCACATTATAGAATATTAACCACCCTGGGCGAGCGAGGAATTAGATTTAAGAATACGCCTAAACAAAGCAGTTAGAAGTACCCATCATGGAAATGGAAGAGATGAAACTGAAGCATAAAGAATGACAAAAAAAGAGAAGTGAGTTGATTTATTAACCAACTCAACCTCCATGAAGCGCGCCAGAAACCAATTAACTCATGCCATGGAGAAATCCAGACGGGACAAAATTCCAGAAATGAAAACAAATCCTCCCGGATATCAGAGTTGCACAGATTTTATTCTTTTTCTTTTTCCTGTCTTCCGGCTTCCTACCATTCCAGCACTAGGCCGGCCAAGGTCCTACACCTACCATTAACGGCCAAGCAAGCAGTCACTTTGACTACTTTTATAGAAAACTATCTAATTACCCAATGCAATTGGTTTAGTAGTTCTGTTGCGACTCTATGTCAGTTAGTATACCATTTACATGGAAATCAAAGCGGAATTACATGTTAAGGCTATGTGTATATATAGTTTTGCAAATTTTTCCCAGTCTAAATTGCTATAGGAATGAAAATAATCTTTGTGTTTTTTTGCTTTCTTTATGGTACTTTCTCTATAGGATTACATTTTCATAAAAAAAAAAAAAAAAAAAAAAAAAAAAAAAAAAAAAAAAAAATTAACGTCTTATCTTCCTCTAAGTGAAAATGTACAATAATGGCAAAAAATGATAGAAATTCAAAGCAAATAAAAATGTATATATTATGGGAAACCTGTCCTCAGTATTGTTTAGGTGTTACTTGGTATTAGTTAAACAATAAGTAAAGTAAACATCCATATTAATTTGGGGAAATATTTTTGCTGTTTTGATATGATAAAATTAAAATATGAGGTCTATGATGAAGACCAATATCCTCACCTCTTGCACAATTTACAGAATACAATTTGTTTAGTTACAGCAGTGCATTTTCCACACATATATTTCTCACATTTTTTGCAGTCATCACGGTTTTGTTGTTTTTGCACAAGCTGATCTGGCATTGCTTCCGTTTCTTATTTGGTTCACTACTAACCTCTCCCAAAATCTCATGAGAATCTTCGACACATTCTGCCATCTTCAGATTTTTTTCAAAGAATCATAACCAATTCCATCTCGACTAACTCCAAGATTAAAATCATGACGGCGTAGCATTTCCCCTGAGGACTCTAAATACAATATCCATGCATTGATACTTGCAAATCGAGAATATTGTAAATAAACATGGACAGGCCAACGTCTGGAAGGGCACCTCGTGGAATAATTACGTGCCATTTGGTCAAGTACATTTACGCCAAATTTTGTTGCATTGTAATACACAACAGTTTCTGGCTTCTTCTTCTGTCCACCTCCGACTGAAACAATGCGATGAAGTGAACTGAGCATAAAGACTGTCTTGTTTTTCTTTCTTTGGTATATTGTCAATGTTGTATCTTTATTCTTCAGTAGATGTGTATCATGCACTTGACCTTTCTACGACTTCATTTGAGATGGAATTTATCTACGGGCTCTATTCATTGTGCCAACAATACTGGTGTTTTTTGCTTTCAAATGTTCAGCTAATTGTAGTGATGTGAAGAACTTATCAGTTGTGACATTTATACCCCTCCCAGTGAATGTTTCCATTAGTCTTAGCACAACATGAGCTGATAAGGGCTGATTTGCTGGTCGAAATTCAACTTTTCCCAAGTAATGAAAAGCATTTAGCATAAACTTCAATTCTGTATCAGCAGCAATCCAAAACTTTATTCCAAATTTGTCTGTTTTTTTTTTTTTTTTCCATATACTGTAGAACACCTGCATTTTGAGGGGAGAAGTTGTTCATCAATTGCGATGTTTTCGTGTTGCTTATAAGCGGCTCTGCAATTCCCAATGAATATATCCCACACTTCAGAAATATAAGCAAATCTATCGGTGTAAACATTCTGACCTCTTTCTTCTTATGTCAAATCTTATAAACTGCATCATCTCTTTGAATTTGTGACGTGGCATTGTATCCCTGAAAAAGGGTGGACCCCATCATTTTTTTGACCATAGATGATCAATTGATTGATTCTTTCCCAATATCCCACGAGCATACATGATTCCAATTACTGCTAGAATTTCTTCATGGGATACTTTTGTAATTATAGTTTTTCAAGATTCTTCTGCCTTGAGCTTCAGTGCATTTCATGATATATTGAATGAGAAAATCATTTGTAAGTGTCCCAAAGGCACTCATGTAGCTGCTTTTTTGAACAAAACAGGTGGGGCCAGTATTTTCCCTGAATGTGTTTTTGTTGAGAAAATCTTCCACAATCTTCAGCTGCTTGAGATCTTACTTTCCACACCGCACCACATTTAGCTCTAATTGTGTTTGATGATGAATCCTCGTCTTGAGAAGGAAGTTCCTCTGTAAAAATAATACAGGAAGAAAAAATTACACAGTACGGTTTGTTAGCCTAATATTTTAACAAAACCATAATAAGCATGATACAAATTAATAATAATGATAATAACGAAAATAATAAATTGTAAACATGGTAAAGTTCCTATGGGAAGATATATATATATATATATATATCTATATATATATATATATATATATTATAATATAAATATATATATATAGCATTCCCACTATCAATATGTCTCGTAGGAAGTTGAATGAGGATGAAATATTAAAAGAATTATTGAAAGCTTCAGTTTCTGGTGGGGATAGTAGCACTAATGAAAATTACATTGCACAAGAAGAGGAATCAAGTTCTGATGATGAAGTCAGTCAATCTGAGGGTGATGGGAAACTGAAGTAATAACATCGAATGTAGGTTAGAATCATATTCCTCTCTCTCTCTCTCTCTCTCTCTCTCTCAACCATGTCATCCTCCGTGAGGCACGCCAGAAACGAATTACCTCATGTCATGAATAAATCCAGACGGGGCAAAAACTCCGAAATGAAAATACGTCCTACCAGACATCAGAGTTGCAAAGATTTTATTATCTTTCTTTTTCCTCTCTCTCCCGGCTTCCTCATTTCAATTTAGTAAAATGGAAAACAAATTACGCGTATTATTTTTTTTTTCAAGAAAGTCGTTGGCAAGTTAGAAGGTCGGAGTGGCGACTGAGATCACATGATTATTCTGCTTCCCAACGGATAAGGAGTTCTTTGAACTTTTTAGAACAACACTTCTGTGGACGAAGTCACTTTCTGCCACAAAAAGAATTTCAAAGGTTTTTCATTATATATTTTCAGAACTTAATGAGTTTAAGTTGCTTGATTGTAGTGATTAGTCGAGGATAGTATTTTTGCTTTCTGGTTTTTCTTAGGCTAATCTTTACTTGAAATATATCATATTACTGCTTGACCTACATTTCGAAGAATCATTTGTTTTCCTCTTAGGATCTCATCTTGACATTTGAAGAAAAATATATTATACAGACAGAGTAAAGGGCCAGGTCAATTATTTATATTAACTGCTATCATATACATACGTACAAATATACTATATAACCAGGGAGTAAAGGCGAACTTAGTGCACATCACATTCACATCCAGATTAAGGGCAGGAATACAGAAGCTGATGACACAGTAATCATTTATTCCAACGTTTCAGATTTGTAATCATATCATCAGGGAGATCTACGACAATAAAATACAATCCTACTATGATGGACATTATGTCCGTCTGTCTGTCTGTTATTCAGTCACGACTATATGGCTTGAAGGATTTAAACCAAAAGGAAATTATTGAATTATTGGATAGGGCTTTGATCGAGGATGGTTTATAGCCTTATATATACTAGTTGACCTACGCGGCACTGCCCAGGAAAACTGAATTACAGGCCACGGGTAGAGGGAGGGCGAGGGAGTGAGTTAGCAGTGCATTCATGTACAGATTATTTCACCCAATCAATAAAAGGTCTGACTATTGTTGAAAGGGAGACAGGCTTATGTTCACTGGAGATGATTTTTCCATTCTAACAGAGAAATGTAATTTCCCTTTATCCTTCCCTCTATCTTCCCCTCACCCTCCCATCCTACCCCTCCCAATTCCACCACCCCATCCCTCTTCCCTGCCTTCCCCATCCCCCTTCCTTTCTCCTTTTTTCTCCATCCCTCTTCCTTCCACTTCCCCCTCTGCCTTCCATCCCCATACCCATTGACTCTCATTCACAGTTTTCACGGGCCGTGCTGGGTAGGTCAGCTAGTATATATTAATATGAATTAACTAAAAGAGTTATATACAAGACGTTACTTGAATGCACTTAAAAAACACTGGCAGATAACCTGCCATTATAGAGGCTAAGGACAAACACTAAGAATAAAATGTATATATTTTCTTTCAGAGAAAGGCAGAGAGTTAAATAGAAGGACACAGCACTTGTTTGACATTTCGAAGAGGGTACTCATTGTTTAATATTGAGTGTTTCTAGAATAAGCAGTTCTTGTGGATTGTTTGCGTGACAATAACCTTAAGATCTTCATAGCTGATCTCCGGTTTGCATTTAATGGTATGATTGCATATATTAGAGAATTCTGTATTAGTTAATCGGCACCCGGTTTTATAACTAATCCCACTCTGGGAATCGGCCCTCACCCTGAGAAGCCGCCTGGTGCATCCAATATATTTTCCTAAATTACATTTAGGACAATTGTACTCATAGACAACACCAGACAACATCAAAGGTTATAGCTGATACTTAATACCTGAAAAGATAGCCACCAATTTTAGAGTTCTTGGGTATTAGTTTCAGATCGATAGTCCCAATATATGTTTGGATGATTTTCATGAAATCCCTCCGAAACTTGCTTTCATATAAGAGAGGAAACGTTGCATATAATGTTAGTTTACTATGCATTCCAGGGACTGTGAGTCACCATTTTTTCAAATATCTTTTAAACTAATGATTTGATCGAATTGGTACAGTGGTGCTGAAATCTCAGGCAACATGATTGTTTTTGTATCGTGCAGCTTCTCAGACTCAATGTGACGTTGCCAAGTAGTGTTAAACTTTTTTTTTTTTTTTCTAATGTCATACTTGTCGACAAGTTTGTGAATTCACAGCTAGCCCTATTTTCTTTATGGTTATATAAATATGATTCCTTTTATGCATTAGTATAATTCGTAATCTGTGTGATTTGAACGGGTTTTTTTCTTTTTTAAGTTGCTTAGTTTAAAGTGCGGTGTGATAAGGTTAGCGGTGCCATCAATGAAAGCACACTTATCATGCTCTTCGGGCTGGTCAATATAATTACGTCTGCAGCATTATGACAGTAGACCCAATGACCTCAATAGTCATAACAACATTTTCAAAATAGGAATAGGAATTACAACCAGTTTTCTTTGAATGTTGAGTTTATTGTTATGTTCAAGCTGCCTGTATGTTGAAAAATGTTTCATAGGCCTAAATAAATAATCCAAGCCTTCTGAGATGTAATCTGTTACTAATGAATTTGTTTGCAGAAATTGCCTGTTCTTTGAGGAATATGATAGGGATATGAATTACAACCAGTTTTCTTTGAATGTTGAAGTTTTAGGCTATGTTTAAGCTGCCTGTATGTTGCATAATGATTTATAGGCCATAAAAATCTTCTAAGCCTTCTGAAATGTAATCTATTACTAATGTTTTTATTTGTAAAGATTACCTGTTCTTTGAATTTGAATTGAATTTATAAAATTTGAAAATGTGGCCATTTGCCACGCGCCAGAGCCAAAGGCCATTCAGCGCATATATATCAACTGATATATTTACTAATAGAAGATACACTTACATAATTAAATCAAATGATTAAACCAAATTCAAATTAAAATACTCAATTAAATATCATAAAACAAATGGATTTCCTTAAGAAATTTGAAAATCTCCTCTGTGGGAGCACCCTCTCCTAAAATATCTGACAAAGGTTTGTTGGTGAAAACCCAAACCCGACGTCTAAGATTAAAAAATAAAGAGGACAGTCAACAAATATATGCCTCACTGTAATGCCAACATTACAATTGGAGCATTGAGGAACCTGCCTCTCTGCTCCACTAGATAAAAAAAAAGATACCTGTGTGTTAAAAATGTATGCCCTATACACAGCGTGTTAAAACTATACTAGATCTTCTATCCATCCCAACAGAAGGTCTCCAGGGATGAACAGCTTTAAATTGTTATTTAAGTTGGACCAGTGATTCTGCTATTTAGTCCTACAAAATTATTTAATAAAAAGTTTAAAATCTTTCACAGGGAACCCTCACAGAGTGGGAAGCCCGGAGGAAGCTGCCTGCTTAGCGGCTGTATCAGCCAGCTCGTTACCACGAATTCCATATGCGAGGGAACCCAACAAAACTTCACACTGATGTGTTTACGAGAACGCAGGAGGACCAGCCAATCCTGCACCTCTTGGACGAGTGATTAGATGGCATCAACTTCTGGAGTGCAGCTAGGGAACTCTGGGAATCACAATAAATAATATATGAGTCCCCAGTGCTACCTGTACAAAAATAAATTTCAAAACGCTAAAAATAGCATAAATCTCTGCATTAAAAATTGAGAATTTAATAGGGAGGCTTTTTTTTAATTGTTCTCTCACGACGATGACAGAACATCCAACTCCATTTGCTGATTTTGATCCATCTGTATATACAGCAATCGAGTGTTACTATGCTCAGAAACATGGCCAAGAAGCTACTTTTAAGCTGAACACTTGAACTGATCTTTTTGTTGTCTCTAACTTGGCAAATATCTAAAGGAGGCCTACACCAAGGAGGAAATTTAGAAAATGTAGTTTCCATAACCAGTGGAGGAATAAGGCTTACCTCTCTCGCACTGATGTTTAATCTAATTTCAAGGGGCTTAGGCAATGTAGGTCTAGTTGGTGCTCTGTCAACAGGATGTTTTATATACTTAAAATATGGATTAGATTGAGAGGTTAGTGCTCTTGACAAATATCGGAGACCTTGTTCCTCCCTCCGAATGAAAAGAGGAGGAAAACCAGATACATAAAGGCTCTCAACAGGAGACGTTTTAAAAGCACCTGTACAAATACGCAATGCCATATTGTGTACTACATCCAGCTTGCCTAACAAGGTCTTACATGCCGAGCCATAAACCTGAGATCCATAATCAATCTTACTCAAGCATAGTGCCTGATAAATTCTTAATAAAGTAGTATGGTCTGCTCCAAATTCAGTTACTAACTACTTTAAGATATTGCACCGCTGTTTAACATTTACTGCAGTCTCATTTATATGTTCAGCAAAAGTCAATTTTTTGTCAAAAATATTTCCTAATATTGACTTTATCTTCATACAGCAAGATAGAACCTTCTAAAATAAGGTTGGAATCTCTTCCCTTCTTCGTGTTCTGCAAAAACGGTATAGCTTTAGTTTTTTCTACAGAAAATTTGAACCCTTTACTATTAGCCCAGGAAGTAGCAGCATTAATTGCAAACGGAATTTTAGTACAAGCTTCAACTGCAGTAGCTCTACTACAGACGACGACAATATCATCCGCGAATGCTTGACCATTACTCCAACAGGGAGATGTTCAAGTAAACCATTTAATGGCAAGTAATTGTGAAAAAAGGTTGGACTAAGCACACTCACTTGTGGAATGCCTTCTTCCTGAAGATACTCTGATGAGAAGGTAGAGCCAATTCTAACTTTAAGGTACCGGTCAGACAGGAAGTCTTTGGCAAAATTAAACATATTGCCACCAATACGCCATTCAACCAGCTGCATTAAAATACCAGCCCTCCAGTAGTATCAAATGCTTTTCCAGATCAAAGAACACAGCAACTGTTGATTTGGACTGCAAAAGCTTCTGAATCTCACGTGTGAGGCATAATAAGGTGATCCAAAGTACTTCTATTCTTGCGAAAGCCAAATTGCCTCTTTGACAACAGGTTCTTTGTTTCTAATAACCATATCAGACGAAAATTCACCATTCATTCATAAATCTTGAAGACACCGCTAGTAAGAGCAATAGGCCTATAACTTTTGAGATGACTAGGGTCTTTCCGGGTTTCAAAAAAGGAACTATAAACAGAGTTTTTCCACAACTTATATGAAGTCCCTGAGCACCAGAATTCGTTTAAAACATCGACATAGAATTTTTTTGACTCCAGCCGGTAAGTGAGAAATCATTGCATAAATAAATATCATCTTCTCCAGGTGATGTTGGAGAGGACAAAGATAAGGCATATTCGAATTCGACAATACTAAATGGAAGGTTATATGCCTCAGAATTTGAACAAACAGGCGGATTAACTATAGTCATGTTTCTAATATTGCGAATTCAGGGGAGTAGTGACTGGGGCTTGAAATGCTTGAAAAGTGCCGAGCAAAGGCCTCTGCCACCTCTCTTGCATCCGATATAACTACCAAGTTGATTTTCAAAATAGTTAAAGGAGAAAGGGGAAAATTTCCCAAGTAATTTACGGATTCTATCCCAAACCAGAGAAAGTGGAGAGTTATACTTTAATTTCTGATATGTACCTAACGAAGGACTCCCTCCTTGCTTCTTTAAAAATTTGCTTTTGTTTGGCGAGGTTTTTCTTGTATATTATTTTATTAACCAAGACAGGTCGCCTTCGATATCGCTTGTAACTGGCTCTTGCAATTTTCCTACTCAAGGCACATCTTATTATTATTCCACAAGGTACCAGTGGACGACGGGGTTTCCCTGATGTTTTAGGAATTGACATCATTGCCCCTCCAATCATTATACTAGCGAGATATTCGTAGGCAGCCGAGGGGCAAGGAAATTCATTGGCCTTACGATTGACTTTGGTAGATTTTTCATACAGCTGCCAATCTGCCTCCTTTATCTTCCATTTGGGTAAAGATGGGGAGGGTGTATTTTGTACATACTTAAGATGGATGGGATAGTGGTCGCTTCCATAGAGATTTTCATCCACTGACCACTTATAGTTCTAATCGTAATGACGACGAGCATATTGTAAGATCAATTGCTGAACTAGAGTTATGGGCTACATCAAACCTTGTAGGAGAACCGTTGTTCATTAAAACTACATCATTGCAATCTATTAATCTTTCAATTATAAGACCACGGTGATCACATCTACCTTCCCCCCACAAAGTATGTTTTGCATTGAAATCCCCCATCAGAATTAAAGGCTGAGGTAGTTGGTCTAAAAGTGATTGCAAATCTTCAACCTCTAATTGTCTTGGATTGCCAGCTCTGTCAACCAATCGAGTTTCTAGGCCAGGTTCTAGATAAAGAGAGCACAGAGTGACCCATTTGTTGATGAAAAATCTGTGTTGCAGAAAGCTGTAGTATGGAGTCTAATTTTGATCACTTTTTGTGGTAGTGACCTTGGCCGCAATAATACATGTACCACCATGAGCACGTTCACCTACAGGTGCTGGAGATCTGTGAAAAATAAAGTTTTGTCCACAATTAGGAGAAACATTACCAACTTTAGTCTCTTGCAAACAAAGGGCAGCTAAATTATGCTCCTTGAAAAGGACCCGGGCCTGTTCTCTGTTTGAATGGAAACCTCGCATGTTTTTTCCACTGACATAGAGCCATTATTTCCTATTAGATTTTTTTTTTTTTGTTTTTTTTTTTTTATTTTTTTTTTTACTTTTTGAACTTGGATGGGCTGGTCTGGAAAGACTTGGTCTTGGTCTTTGTTTCAAAGAGGAACTAGGCAGATCCTCAAGAGACCTGCTATTTCCTCTCTTGGGAACCCTACTATGGAGTTGGGGATATAGGTGGAGATGATGATGGAGTACGGGGTCTCTTATTTCTAAGAGGCACCATCTCTGCAGCGTGCACCTGAGCCTTATGAGGTACACTGATCAAGGTGTCATTCTGGGACATACCCAGATCAGGGAGCGAGGCTGCCTGTGAGGCTTCTACATTAGAAGCCCGAGAGACCTCCAGAAGCCCAGAGGAGGCCCATCGGTGAGGGGACAAAGGGGCCTTCTTGGATAAAGGCGGAGATGCTGAATGTACTTCGAGCTCAGAAGGGGATAGCTGAAGCTTTGACTTTGGAGTTGGTATTCTAGATAGATCTTTTATATTAGATTTTCCACTTTTTACTACTCCACTATATTGAGGTCTTGGAAACAAAAGTCTTTTTGCCTGGCTAATACTTAGATGTTCAGCATGAGCTTTCTCTTATGGCTAACACTTCTTTTTAAATGACTCACATTCCTTATGCCTTGCATTATGATTTCCCTTACAATTTATACATAATACTGGGGTAGAACATTCGCCTTCATGCTTTTGTAAGGAGCAGGCAGCACATAGCTGGTTCCTAGTACATACCTTTGCCGAGTGACCATATCCAAAACATATGAAAACATTGGAGTGGTCTATGCTTAAAAGGTCTAACACGAAATCTCTCCTTGTCAACATATATATAATCAGGAACTTGATCATTATTAAAAGTGAAAATAATCATTCGTGATCTTGGAGCCTTGAAAATCCTCCACACTTTATCATCACACATTTCCAGCAATTCCTCGTCAGGCAGTTCATATAGGTCTTGACTGAAATACTACTCCCTTGGCATAACTAAAACTATAGTGTGGTTTGACCTCTTTTATCATATCAGTATTTTTCAGCTAGAGATCATGTGACCTTGTCTATAAGACTTAGCATGAACCAAAAAACTATTCTTTCCAATCTTGTAATATCAGAGTTGGTCATTGTTCCTGCCAAAGTTCTCAAATGTTTCTTGAAGTGGAAAGATTGCAAAATTCTGATTTGTTGAAACAATTAGCCACCTGGCAGGTAAAGATGTCCTCACCTTATGTTTCTCATCTGTAGTTTCCTGACTGACTCTCGCTGGATAAAAGGAATAAACTTCAATATTTTGGGGTATTTTATGAATTAACATACATTTCAAGTTTTCCTTAGTTGAGCACTTGAAAGCATTCATGGCATTATTATGAGTTGTAACCTCAATCCAAACCCCTCCAAATGCAAAATCTTTAGTTTCACAATACTTTATGACTTTAATTTCACCAAACCTTCCAAACATTTCCATAAACGTAAAACAATTTAATTTGTCTGAGGAGAGAGAATCAACATAAAGGATTATCTCACCACTGCTAGAACTTTCCATAGCCACATTCAAGGTCTTGTCATGGTTCGTCTTCTGTGCAACTGAATTTTATATAGGAGGGTGTCCTTGTCCGTGCCAGAGGTCGAAGAGGAGGGTAGTGTCAAGAGGTCGCATTGTCCGGGGGAGTTTATCGTAGGGTCGTTATTCGTTAATCCTTCAGCAGAAGTTTGAAAAACCTACTGCAAATCAAGCAGAAAACCACCCCCGGCCCCCCGCACCAACCCCTCTCTCACCAAAGACACTCAGCAGAGACTGACTCCCATATGTCCACTCCCTACCCTTCCCCGAAGGGATAGCTCTATCACAACATGAGTGGCTCAAGTGTAAGCAAAACCCGCTTGATAGGACTGAGGGCATAACTAGTATGCATCATCCCCATTCATGTTACAATAGAGGGCACACCGGAAAGAATGCCGAGAGTCCTACCGTAGAGACTATACCTCCCCGGATTCTGCAGGCAAGTCCCCCATAGGAAGTTCGCCCACCCGGATGGAATTTGCTATGAAATCATATCAACATCCTCAGGGTCCAAACATACTCGAGAGGCGGACCAAAACCTCTACAGTCTCTGCCATTTGGATCAAGAAAGAGCCAATGCGCAAAAGCCCAGCCCTGCCCAACCTGTAAGAAGGTTTTAGTGAAGAAGGGGGGGGACAGCTAGGTTGAGCAACTGAGTTAAAGAAAGTAGTAGAGTGGAAACAAATTTAAGTAAGAGGAAAATTGAGGCTTTTGGATTCTAACTGGGAGATATTTCTCCCTGTTCGAAAGCCCTCTTGCCCCGCTATGGATTTTCAGCAGTCAGCTGAAAATGCATAACTTCGTCAAGGCAGTTCTCAAATCAAGAGGGACGTGTTCTTTGAGGAATAAAAGATGATGATGATTTTGATTATATGGAGAAGATGGCCATTAATCAAAATATCATATGTATTAATATCATAGCATATGGAACACTTGCTTTTCAACTGATTTGAAATATTATTTTCTTAAAATTACTTATAATTTATTCTTTCATAAGGTAACTTGAAGTGCATGAATGTGTAGATTACACATTCTTGCTCTGTTAAGTGCAAAGTAAAGAAATCTAACACCTATGCCTATTGAACAATATCTTTAGCTTTGACAAAAGAATAATTGCATAGGCGAATATTTGTTAGTATGCCATCATATTTGAAATATTAAGAATGATAACAAATAATTATGTATGAAAATCCAAATATTCCACATATAATGTAAATGTCTTTAAGACAATTTCATTGTCGCTACTCAGTGTAGGCCTACTTATGTTACACCGGGTTGTTGTTGTTGCACCGACACTAATGATACGTCACACACCCTCCCTTCACACGTTGATATCGATGGCGCATTCTACTTTTCCTATACATATTTATTTTTTTTTTTTTCAGCATTGAAGTGAAAAGCAATCAAAAAGGACTATTTCAAATTTACGCTTGCTTTGGAAGCATTATTAATGTATTGATAATATTTTTCGTTTTTTTATTTAACATTTGAACTGATGCGTGATGACGACTTAATTTTGGTCAAATGCTTCAGCGATGTGTGAACGAATGTTTTGAAAATGTTTCGAAAGAGTTTTTTTTCTGAAATTTACTACGTGTGACATTTTCTTACAGTTTTGAAATATATGACAGATTTCACTCTTATGGAACATATTATGGCCTTATTGTAGCAATAATTGCGTTTCCGCATTGAAATAATAGATAAATATGGAGCATGCTAGTTACAAGTTTGTGAATTTTGAACGAAATCGTTTGGAGTCATGTCGCATGAGATTTGAGCATCACTGTATCTTAACACAAGATACCTCCCACTATTTTTGGTAATATAGTGCATTGTCAAAGGGTGTTAGTTAAGGTGTGTACTCTTGACTTACATCGTGTTGCAAAGCATCACCGACCTATGCTTTCGAATGTCCATTACCCCATCCCATTCCTCCCTACCTTCCCCTTCCCCTCCCCAGCCTTCCCGTCTCAGCCGCCCACTTTCTTGTATATCATATAATATAAAGGAATACTGGATGCTCTAAATATGTTGGTTATTGTCAATTTAATCATTATTATTGTATTTTCTTTCATCATATAAATAGGAGTAGGCTAAAGAGCATATGATTGTCACCCTGTTCACTAATGCCGTAAGAGACAAGGTCTGCTCACTTCCCCCAAATCCCCAACTGGGTGAAGCTTTGTCTACTTCCTTATGGCGTCAGCAGGGGAATTGCTGTAAAGGAAAAACAAAGAAAATTGGTATAATTTAGGGGAAGCTACTATCACTATTAAAATATCATTGTGTGCGTGTTTCTGTATTCTACTATTTCGTTTCTGCTAATCTAACGCCAGTAATGAAGATGCAATTCTTGTACCATACTGAGTTCAGTGAATGAGTGAGTTTCATGCGTCTTGAATTATATTACTTATCATTAATGTAAAGTAATGCACTATATTAATATACATACCTATTTTTGAGAAAGGTTCCAAAAAGTATTTTACCTGTATTTCTTACGGCAGTCGTTTTAAAGACTGCCTAAGTGTTACCCATTTAACGTACAAGATGTATGTTATAAAGAGGGTATCCACTTAATACCTCAATCATAAATAGTTAAGAAATTAAATTTATGTTTTTCACAGGAGGTTTGTATCTCTATTTTGCAATATCTGCAAAATGTCGTAATTGAAGCGGCGGTCGTTTTTTTATTCCTACATGCCTTTTAGTGGGACAGGAATATATCAAAATTATGAAGAATCATGCACTTTGTGACCAGTTTTTGAATTTTTGGATGGTGATAGGTATGGAGACAAGGCTCTCAAAAACCATTGCAAGTAAGTTGCGACTGCCCCCTAGAGGCCTGCTTGCACGAAATTCAATAAGGCCGCGACCAATAAAAGATAATAATGTACTTCAGCTCTTATTTACGCTAGAATTTTGTGTAAAACCACTTCTCTAATGTTTTTTGGGGCAACAATTCCATTTCTGATTTCATTTTGCTGTTTCAAGGTAATTTACAGGGTCAAAGGTCAAATTTAACGGAAAATTTAACACAAATAACACTAAAATGCACTTGAATAGATTTAGACAGATGATATTGGGTTCTGGGCCCATTTATTAGACACCTTTCCAGTTCTTTGACACGTTGTTGTCCCTGTTTACTAGGTATTTGATTGAAGTGTTGAAAATGGCCTTACAAAATATAGAAGGCCTAGCAGTAATAATCATAATTATATTAAGATACCAGCTTAAAGATACTCTTGTGGGACTATATAACTGTGTTCTGGTCCATAAAAATTATTTCCTTTTCTTTAGTTTTATAGATTATAATTGTGAATTACAACTTGAAATTTTATTAATCAAAATCCATTATCTGGCATATAGTAATAAATGTGAACCTAAACTGAAATAATCCAATTATATGTTTGATACTAACACATGCATGTGGTATGTACCTTTGCATTGAAAAATCAAAGATTAGAAAGTCAACATTGATTAAAAGTGGTAAAAAGATAAATAAAATATGATTCAACCTTGTATATGATTTCCTAAGAAGAGAACAGATCAGATTGTCATGTCATTGTTTAAGCAGCCTCCTTCACACTTGCACAGTGGCCCACAACGAATTCCAGCTCAATTGCACTTGTAGTTGCCCTTGCAGCATGCAACCAAGCACCCACAGTGGAGTAGTAGTGTGCATCCATTGCTGGCATCTGGTAGATTGGTCCAGTATGGCATCCATACCTTCGTTCTTGCATTCCATTTCCAGCCCCATTCACTTGCATTTGGAATGTGAGAACTTCTGTAGAGCGACTGCTTCCAGATGAAAGCTGCAACGAGCAGTGCATGCTTTATATGCTGGAACAAGGCATGCTGGGTTGGTGGGATGCATTCAAGTGCTTTGAGGCCATGTGTGAACATCAGCTGTCTTGCTTTATTGACACAATTTGCACTGCATATTTTACTGTACATCAGCACGGTGAAGCGTTCCAGACGGCTCACACGTGCAGTGAGTCAAGTGTGAGGTTGGTTGGGTCCTGTGTGATAGCTGTGAAAGTTTCTGTGACCTTAGGAAAATTGGCCCATGCATTCCAGGCAGTCTTTTTTTCTATGCCAAACATTGCAGATGTTACATCACATCCCATGTATGCATGGAAGAAGAGCAGTGCCTGGCAGCGTTGAGTTCCCAGTTGTTGACAGATGAGGTGGATTGGGATTTCTTTGAATGTCTTGCCAGATCCAAATCTACCATAGCTCAGTCAGACCTAGCTCATGGAAGTGATATATAACCAGAATGACCACAACAGTGTCCAATGTCCTCAGGTATGCCTTTGCGTGACCTTGCTCAGCAGCACGGTGCAAATGAAGCATCATTTGTGTGTCGCTTCTTCTTTTGTGGCATGGAGACAAAGCTGATAGATTCATTGGTTGGTTGCTGAGTACAAGTTCAGCCTTTGTGGTCAGGAGATGATACCTTGCACCAGTGGTTTCTTGGGCCAGTTGCCCACTGAGGAACTGAAATAGATGATCTTTGCTGTGAGACTCCTTTAGGAACTTCTGCCAGTCAAACCCCCTTTGGTAGAGACTCTAGTTCGCTGATCTAGAGTTTCTCCTCTTCTGGCACGAGTCTGTAATTTGAGACTTGCATCTTGATATGTATCCCAAACATCATCTATTCTTGTAATGTTATTGGTCATCCGGCTCAGCACATGCATTATCTTTTGGTATACATTTCAACACATGCATTATCTTTTAGTATACATTTCAGCACATGTATTATCTCTCAGTATACATTTCAGTATGCATGTTTATATCCTTTATGCATTTCAGTATTCATGTTTATATTCTTAGGTTAACCATTTGACCATATTATGTTTAAGAATATTCCTTGCACTGCATTGATGAGTTGGACCTCGTATGTATTTTCATTGTGTAGTGGCCGAGCAATATGTAATAGAATTACATACAAAAATGGAAATGCATCTTATTTCCATTATGAAAACACCCTTATGCTCTATGTAATGGGTCAAAGAAGAAAGATCTCCCAAAATTATCATGTCCACTCTGAATGTTGTCGCAAAAAACTGAATCATCATGTTTCTTATAAACAGACGCCTCATCATTTTGCTGGGTCTTCGTGACCAGGCTCTCGTAGGAATCTAGATCAAGTCTTGAATCATTATTCTTCCTCATGACCTCAAAAGTCATGTGTGTATGTTACTTTGTACGTATGTCACTTTTCCTAAGATCAAATTGAGAACTTTCATCAGCATTTTCTCTTGATCTCCCATCTACTCAAGAGTCCTTCCAAGAGCTCATACCTCTAAGATGAGTCTCGACTTGTAAATAATTAGAGACATAATACATCAATCTTTTGTACTTCGAGTTGTTTCAAGAACCTTGAAAAACACCAAATATGACCAGAAGTGAGGAGACAGTCCCAGTCCCCTTCTAAGACGTGGGCATCAGAGAGAGAGAGAGAGAGAGAGAGAGAGAGAGAGAGAGAGAGAGAGAGAGAGAGAGAGGGGAAGACGCTAGCACCGCGCCTCGATTACAAACTACCATTCACGACTGTGAATCAAAATTACCCTCTGGCTGGCCACTTTCAAGCACACCGTAGAGAGCTGGTCGAAGCCATAATATATTGGTTCATCTCCATCCACTCAAAACTTTTCACAGCAGACACATTGTGGGCAATGGCGATCTAGTGTTGCTTTAAAACTTGAACGTGTTTTTTTAGGACTGACTAGTCTCTTCATTATCTGCTTGTTTTCTCTTGCTCCCTCATGTTATATCGAAAGAGTGACCGATATCCATTATGATATTTTGCCTTATTTTTCATCAAAGTTTGGGCAATACCGGATCTATCATCTAAACATTCCAGGTTCACACCGAGAGGTAAAGGCGCATCATTTGCAACAAAGTTTTTCAAATCATTTTCTAGTGTATCATATGCTTTGTGATGACACTCCTTGTTACATGGACATCGCAAGATTTTTCTTGATTCCTCCTGACACAAACAACAAAGTTCCCAATTAGTATTTTGCCTTGAAATGAACGGATTTTCTGCACTCATAATGAAATGCCCCACTTAATTTTTTTTATTTCTCAATTATCTGAAATGGAAATAAAATATTGTCAGATTACTTTTATAGTTTAAATGTACTGTAGGATCTATCTCAAACTCTAATGCTACAAATATTCAGATATCTTAAACAAATTCTTTGGTTCCAAGAATAATTTTAGGGTCATTTTTGTTCGAATTTCACTTAAATTTGACTTTTTACCTTCAAAATGACCTTGAAACACAACAATGACATCAGAAATGGAATCATTGCCCCCCAAAACATTAGAAAAGAGGTATTACACACGGTTCTAGTGTAAATAGGAGCTAAGTACACTTCTAAGTTTTATAGGCGGTGGCCATATTAAATTTCGTTTGATTTTCGAAAACCTTGTGCCCATATTTATCACCATGCAAAATTTCGAAAACTGTTCACAAAGTGCACGATTGTCTTAAATTCCCCCTCCACTATTTTGGCCCCAGGAGATTAATTACAGTCAACTCCCCAAAAGTAACGGTAAATTCTTAATAAGCAACCCAAATACTATAGGAAATTGTAATTCCAAAAAAATACCAAACGCGGAGTTATTACCTAGATACACCGCCTTTTTTATTCTTTTATTCTTTAAGAATAAATGAAAGTTAACAATCACCAATTACAAAAACAAAGAAAAAAAAGAAAACAAAATAACTTCAACGAAATTTTCGTTCATAATGAACGATCCCGAACGGACTGCTCACTTGCGAGGAACTAAACCACTTACACCAACACTGAACGGTATCAATCACAACGACCCGATACAACTAAACAATAATTTACACCAATTACCAAAACCAAACCAAAACATAAACCAAACTCAAACTCGGATGACAAAACTTTTCATAGCATAATACAACCTTCTAATTGAAGATATACAGACGACACTGCAAAGAGAGAAAGAGACAAAAAGTAGAAAAAAACACAGAACTTGTTGAAACTCGACAAAATCAGTACAAGCACTGTGCACTTATGACTGAATTTACAAGCAATAACAGGAAAATTATTTTTCCTGAAACTGCAAGGTTGAGCCCATAAACTCTTTACAGTGCAAACGCACATCTCATCTTAAGAGAGATTCCTCTCCAAACCACCAAGATTTATGTCCCCAAATCTTTCCTGGAAGAACAGGAAAGCCATCACGAAATAATTCTCTTTATCAGGGGAGTTAGTGTTGGAAGAGTGAAACGAAGAAGAGGAAATGTTTAAATAGAGATTCAGTAAGCTCCTAACGTCAGAAATTAACTGAATTATAATAAACTGCAAAACAAAACTACAACGAATAAATGGCGCAATGTTTCATTTGCTAAGGGAGGAGCTTATATTACATTTCTTCCATCCATAGAAGTAGACATATACAAAACTTAATAAGTGAACTAGCCAATTGTTATTGTCTGTCTCTTAACCTTAAAAATGTTTGAGTATATCCCTAAGGAGGATTTTGCGGAATCCATTGACATTGTTCGAAATTATGAACATCCGCAGTCAAAATAACATTAGATATCAAATCGAAAATCCATGAGCAGTCGCCACCCTAGTCCCCTTCCACTACCTCTATGATTTGCTCCCGATTGACTGCCGTTGCCTTTTGCTTCCACAGGATCTACCTGAACGGCAGAGGATTAAGCAGCCGCCATCTCCGCCACATGGAACTATACTGATCCGGAAACTGAAAAGGGAAAGAGCTCGGATACAGACATGGCCGAGTTAATAAAAGGGACTGCAACGGAAGGAACCGGCTTAGGCGATCGCTGGCCATCCAAGGGATCACTTGTCTCACCTGGCAGACAACCCCCGCCCCCCCCCCGCCCCCTTCCATTCCTCGGGACGACGACACATGCTATTTTACTGTCCATTGTGTGCCCTCCATCACTGCCGCCATTGAAGAAGGACGAGTCCAGTTATAAGGTAATGTGTGAAGTAATGGTTGAAGGCAATCAGTCAATCTTATTTTTACTACTGTGATTTCAATTTCATTGCTACAAGCTACTTATGGCCCTTGGTTCTGGTTCTCCTCATAGTGCTCCGTGAATTATTGACCATCCCTGTTGTGAATATTATTGCTATTGTTACCGGGACGCAACGTAAACTTTTTGTGTAAACAAACCTATTATTCCACATACCTGTGATTTCTCAATAATGTAAGCAAAGCAGAGAGAATTGTGTTTAGTCTCTTGTCCAAGCAAACCCTGACCACGTGTTTTGTAGCAACTAGCGTATTTATGTTGCATTACAAAAATTCCTGCAGATGATCTATCAGGTGCCCTGTTGTGGGGAAGCGGACCTTTGTGATGTGTCTCAGGGATTCATCAAACCTCTGCTGTCCTTTTTTCATCAAGACCGAACATTTGCTGCCTTCCAAATTCTGCAGTGGCGAGTATAGTCTCACTGCATTTCGCTTACTTACGAACCCGTGTGTTCTTTAACACCCCTCAGGTGTAACCCAGAGTAAATCTAGTAAAGTAGTAAAATATATGTAATTAAGCCAAACCTCTGAGTTTACCTAAATTCCTTCATACTGAAGTAGGCCCTGCCACCCTAAGCCGTTATTTCTAATTTTTTCATCCACGTTTTGATTCTTCTAGGTGATTTAGCCTTTAAATAATCGCATCTCAGATCCGATGCAATTGCAGAGGAACCACAAACGTAATACCAGTAATGGAAAAAAACACATTAAAAGACTACCCAGCAGACTACCTAGAATGCAAATTCCTTCCGTAACAAGTAATTAATGAAAAGAGCAAATCCAGTGGACAACAGAGTGAATAGCCTTTTTAGAATTATTATTCTTTCCAGTCTTATGAGATGCCTGGGTATGCATTCCCACTTAAAAGTGCTTTCACTACTGGAGACGGGCTTTAACATAAAATATCATATATACGAGATGCACTCGAAATATAGTTTGAATATTACGGGATAATCCTAAATCGACATTTAACTATCAATTAGGGCTCGAACTATCACACAATTATGTATATTTTGCCAGGTAATTAAGAAATAGTGAAGTTTATGATGGTAAGTGTAACGATAACGGACTTGGCTTACAAAAACCTTGGTTCCTTTGCGGACCTAAGCATTGAATCATAAATCACGTACTCAGAAAACTGGGGTAATCAAAAACAGTTCAGGGCTGCGGCTCCTGTGTGGGAGTATGTGCATGTGTGTGTGTGTGTTTATAACTGAATCACGAAAATTTTTAACGAGATTTATTTATATATAGTATATATACATATATATATATACATATATATATATATATATATATATATATATATATATATATATGTATATATATATATATATATATATATATATATATATATATATATATATATATATATATATATATATGTATATATATATATATGTATATATATATATATATATATATATATATATATATATATGTTTGTGTGTGTGTGTGTGTAGTAAGTATGTATGTGTGTTTGTGTGTGTGTGTGTTTGTGTGAAGAAAAGGAGAAGGGATTGATCTTTTTAAAATGGATTTTGAAAAACTTCAGAATAAGAAACTTTTAATCAAAAGACTTGTCGGGAATTTCGATTTTTTATATATTCCTGCTGCTTAATGTTCATCGTGATATGCGCTCTTGAATGACAAAGTGTTTTAAAATATTCGGGACCGTTGCTTTGTTATTCAAGGACAGCCACCCGAAATTGTTATAAATAGTCTTTTATTAAGATAATTTCGCCTTTCCTGGCATATTTTCTGTTAGTTCTTCTCTTGTTCTTTATACTGGATGAATAATGAATTTCAATTTTTTGTCTTAAATGCCTCAACAAAGTTTCTTTCGGTTGATCGACTAGTAAAAGCGGAAACACTTCCTCAATTAGGGGAGTAAAAGTAAAAGTTACAGAGAATGAAATATAGTGGAAAAAGTAAAAAGGGTGCAATATAGTTATTTAGAAAATTAATTGATAGAAGATAGAAGGGTAATGGACAAAAATACGTGTCATGAATAATGATATTCCATCCCTAACGGGTGAACGAACGCGACATTAGGGAAAGGATTCCTGCTGAAGTTGTCATTACACACCTGGATGCAGAAAAGACAGGTCGCTGTGATTAATCAAATCACTTATTTATACTTCACCGAATCAGAGAATACTGAAGTTCTTTTGTTTTATCTAATAACTTGTGTGTGCATCTGTTTAAGTACAATACGTCTTCCATTCCACCTGAAGAATCCATGACGCTTTTTGGTCACCTTTAATTGTTGTTAACAATGTTAAGTTTTAAACCAAAAGATAATAGAAAAACATCGTTAATACTAACAAGATTTGGCAGTAGACCAATAGGTCTATAATAGTTTAAGACAAAACTTGTGATTTATACTAGAGCAAATTATTACTAACTACTTTTTCCTGTTTTTTTTTTTTTTTTTTTTTTTTTTTAAATAATAAACTGCTGTTATGGCTTAACTCATTCCAAAATGCTTATCAGGAAAAACGCATGTACAGTTGTGAACAAGTCTACCTGCTCCATCTTCTTGACAGATTTCGAAAAATTATATGGTAACAGTACTTTTTTCTTTCTTTCTTTTTTAGCAAGAGTTCCACCAATAAAAGAGGAGATAGTTCCTCACTTATATAAAAAAAAAAAAAGTCCAATAGAAGAACCAGGAAATTATAGACCAATCTGTGTAACGTCAGTTGTCTGCAAGATTTTTGAGTCCATAATTGCAGATCAAATCGTGGGTCACATTGATAGAAAGCCTATCAAACCTCTTGTAGTTTTTTCATAACTTACTTGGTATTTACGACAACAGTAGAGCAATAGATATACTCTACTTAGATTTCCGAAAGGCCTCTGACAAAGTGGCACACAAGAAATTAATGACAAAAGTAAGAGCTTAAGGAATTGCAGGAGAAATAGCGGACTGGATTGAAGACTGACTAACTTATAGAAAACAGAGTCGTAATAAATGGTGAAGAATCAGAATTGGCAGATGTAACAAGTAGAGTTCCTCAGGGTTCTGTCCTTAGCCCTCTCTTGTTTTTTATTAACATTAATGACATTGGTGTAGGCTAACTAGCAGGATAGCCAAATTTGCAGATGACATTAAACCAGGTGTAAATGCAGTAGAACCAGATGCAGTGGAAAATTTAAGAAATTATCCAATGAAAATAGGAGAGTGGTAAAAAATGGCAAATGCCTTTTAACATGGATAAGTGTAAAGTGTTACAAATAGGAACAAACAACCCTCATGCCAGCTACATGGTGCTTGGGAATGACATAAATAGTGTAAAACAAGGGGAGGACCTTGGAGTTATTGGGTACATAAAGAGGCAGTTCAAATACAGAAACAAGGAAATAGTGCTGCAGCTCTACACATTAACAGTTAGACCTCATCTTGAATCTACAGTACAGTTTTGGTCACCAACACTAAGAAAAGACAAATAGATTAGAAGGGGTATACGCAAGACCCACAAAGTTAATTCCATCCATCAGGTAAATAGATTACCGAAGACGACTAGAGAGCCTGAACATGTATGGCTTAGAAATACGACGATTGCGGGGACAACTAATAGAAACATTTAAAATACCGAAAGGCGTAACATTGTGGAAGAGTTTAAAAGAAATCTAGACAAAATCATTAGGACACTGTGAAGGGCATTAAAACCTGCTCCTACAGATAAGTGAGCAGATGGACTAACAAGTCTTTGAGACATCCTAATCCTTGTAACTCCGTGTAACATGAAATATCTCCCCCTGGCTTCACACTCTCATTCAGTTTTGCGGATTCATTAGTCAGCAATCTGTTCAATAACTCTGCTTGCTTTTTTTTTCTTTTTTTTTTTTTGAAGAAACACTAAGAGCCTACTAAAATTATTTCATATCTCGTTCCTTGTTTTTTTTCGCTTTTTTTTAATTACTTTATTTCTTTCCTTTGGCCCATTCTATTGAAAAGTTTTACTCTTCCATTTTAATTTGTTCTTTTGCAGATCTCTTCATATTGTTTAGAGAAATTCTTTGATCATAGCATTTTCATTCTGCGATTGTTCATTTCAAGTTTCCTTTCTTATGCTTTTTTTTCTAGGTTGTTCCCATTTCTAAAAAATGTCCAACGTGAATATAATGTTATTTTATCTAGTTTTCTTAACATTTACTTTTATTTATTTATATTTTTTGACTAATTGGAAATACGGATGCACTGATAAGGTGAAAATCCTCGTAAACGTTTTACAGGCAGGGAACTCTAATTGATTATCATTATTATTTTTTCTTTTGCTCTATCACAGTCCTCCAATTCGACTGGGTGGTATTTATAGTGTGGGGTTCCGGGTTGCATCCTGCCTCCTTAGGAGTCCATCACTTTTCTTATTATGTGCGCCGTTTCTAGAATCACACTCTTCTGCACGAGTCCTGGAGCTACTTCAGCCTCTAGCTTTTCTAGATTCCTTTTCAGGGATCTTGGGATCATGCCTATTGCTCCTATGGTTATGGTACAATTTCCACTGGCATATCCCATATCCTTCTTATTTCTATTTTCAGATCTTGATACCTTATCCATTTTTTCCCTCTCTTTCCTTCTTCAAACTCTGGTGTCCCATGGTATTGCGACATCAATGAGTGATACTTTCTTCTTGACTTTGTCAATCAACGTCACGTTCTGGTCTATTTGCATGTATCACCTTATCTGTTCTGATACCATAGTCCCAGAGGATCTTTGCGTGATCGTTTTCTATCACTCCTTCAGGTTAGTGCTCGTACCTCTTATGACTGCAAGGTAGCTGATGTTTCTTGCACAGGCTCCAGTGGAGGCCTTTTGCCACTGAATCATGCCTCTTTTTGTACTGGTTCTGTGCAAGTGCTGGACATTCGCTTGCTATGTGGTTTATGGTTTCATTTTTCGTATTGCACTTCCTACATATGGGTGGGGAGAAGATGTTATTTCCGTCTATCATTCTTTGAACATATCTGGTTCTTAGGCCTGATCTTGTGCCGCTGCTATCATTCTTCAGTTTCCTTCTTTAGCTCTCCCCTCTGTAGCCATTGCCATGTGTCATCGCTGGCTAGTTCTTTAGTCTGTCTCATGTATTGTCCGTGCATTGGTTTGTTGTGCCAAGTCCTCTGTTCTGTTTGTCATTCTCCTGTCTCTGTATATTTCTGGGTCTTCGTCTACTTTTATTAGTCCTTCTTCCCATGCACTCTTTAGCCACTCGTTCTTCACTGGTTTTCAGATATTGCCCCAGTGCTCTGTTCTCGATGTTGACGCAATCCTCTATACTTAGTAGTCCTCTCCCTCCTTCCTTTCGTGTTATGTATAGTCTGTCCGTATTTGCTCTTGGGTCTAGTGCTTTGTGTATTGTCATATGTTTCCTGGTTTTCTGATCTATGCTGCGGAGTTCTGCCTTCGTCCATTCCACTATTCCTGCGCTGTATCTGATTGTTGGCACTGCCCATGTGTTTATGGCTTTTATCATATTTCCGGCATTGAGTTTTGACTTGAGTATCGCCTTGAGTCTCTGCATATATTATTTCCTGATCGTGTCCTTCATCTCTTGGTGTTTTATATTCCTGCTTCCATTATTCCTAGTTATTTGTATCCTGTCTCATCTATGTGTTTGATGTTGCTCCCATCTGGTAGCTTTATCCCTTCAGTTCTCGTTACTTTGCCTTTTTGTATGTTGACTAAGGCGCATTTTTCTATTCCAAACTCCCGTCCTGATGTCCCTAGATACAATTCTTGCAGTCTGGATTAGGGTATCTATTTCCTTGATGCTCTTACCATACAGCTTGATGTCGTCCATGAACATCAGATGGTTCATTCTGTGGCCTCTTTTCTTGAGTTGGTACCCAGCATCCATATTCTGTAGTACTTTTGTCATGGAATCATGCTACACAAAGAGTAGTGGGGACAGTGAGTTCTCCCTGGAAGATCCCTCTCCTGATATTAACCTCTGCTAGTCTTATTCCAGCAGCTTGTAAGTATTGTATTCCAGTTGTGCATTCATTTTTGAGGAAGCTGATGTGTTTTCCTCTGCCCCATATATTTTCAGGCATTCTATTAGCCATGCGTGTGGTATCATGTCAAATGCTTGCTTATAGTCTATCCATGCCATGCTTAGGTAGTTTTCCTTCTTCATTACCATTTTGTCTATGAGAAGCTGGTCTTTGGTGCCCCTACAGTTCCTTCTGCAGCCTTTCTGTTGGTGGGGGATGGTGTTTGTCTCCTCTAGGTAGTTGTATAGGCTTTCACTGATGATACCTGCTAGTAACTTCCACATTATTGGTAGGCAGGTGATAGGCCTGTAGTTACTGGCTATATTTCCCTTACTCTTGTCTTTTTGTACTAAGGATGTTCTTCCTGTGGTCATCCATTTGGGCGCATGTGATTTGAGATACAATGCTAGAGCTGTTCCTGCTATTCGTGGGTGTAGGGCCTTGAAGTTTTTGAGCCAGTATCCATGGACTTTCATCGTGACCTGGGGCTTTTCAGTTTGGTATTGTTCTTTAGTTGGTGTCTGACTGTCACTGTCGTGATCTCTGTGAATCTTGTTTTATTCTCCCTGTTTCTTCTTCCTTGACTTCCTGACCATGTTGCATGTTTGTTGTGTGATACCGGATTGCTCCATATGTTTTCCAGTGTCTCTTACTTGGTTCGGCTTTAGGAATTTCTTGGAGGTTGTCTTCGCCTCTTAGTTTGCTGTATAGTCTTTTCTGGTTGGTTTGTTCCGAATAGTTTGTTTGTTGGTATCCTTATTCCTGTTCATGTACCGTTGGATCTTATGTGCTTGGCCTTAAGCCTCTGTTTCACATCTATTGTGTTTGTTTATCCTCTCTCTGGTACGTATTTCTCGTTGAGTTCCTCCCTTGTTTTCTTGCTTCTTAGCCTTTTTTCTGCCATCTCTTTCAGTTTACTCAAGTCAGATCTCATCACCATGATTTGCTTTCCAGGCGCCTTTTCCAATGAGGTTGCTGTTCTGTTGGGTTGGTTGTGCTGGTGGTGTTGGTGTTCGGATCCCCATCAGTTCTGCTACTAATCTTGCTCCTGCATATGCCAAGTTATTTGTTTCTGTGATACTGGTGGTGTGTATTATGGCCATTATTTCATTGACCTCACTTGTTTTCTCCCTTAATTTTGGTGTGTATGCTTTCATGGAGGGGATCTTTGTTCTATCTGTATCTGGCTCCATCCATTGTCTAATCTTTTCTACCCATTCCGTCCTCCCTGTTCCTTCATCGGTGTTTCTTTTTTGTGTCGTTGTTTGATACCTCATCATCCCTGTCGTCTTCTGTGGCATCCTTTCTCAGTTCGTCTTCCTGTAATTCGTTGTCGTGTGGAATTTCCCTTTCCAGTTCTTCTCTTTCTGTTGGGAAGAGCCAGTTCTTTTCTTTATGTTCCTTACTTGGTCTGCTAGCCTCTGCTCTGTTTGGGGGATGTTATTCCTCTCATTCCAGATGTTTGACCATTCCTTCTTCTGTATCCTCTCTCCGTCGGGTTGCTTCTGATGTAGCATCTCCATATTTCCTTATTTTCTTCTCTTTTCCATTTCTTCCCTTTGGTTTGCTTCTTTAGCTCCAATCTCAGGCTGTTGGTTACTGTAGTTGTGGTGGTCAGTTGCTGGATGACGACCTCCAAGTACCTGACCGTCTTCCCCTTCAATTGGGTTGAAATATCTGGCTGCCGGACGAAGCTCCTCTGTTGCCAGAGGTTCCATTTATGTCGTTGTCGTTTATTCCTTCATTTCTTAACATCATTGCTGAGTTTTGCTATTTAACCCATAGCTGGACCCTACCCTGTCAGGGATAGGTACTCATTTACAGCTGAGTAGACTGAGGAAATTATGGTAAAGATCCTTTCCCAAGGAATCAATGCCGAGGAGAGTGGTCACCCATCCAACAACTGACCAGACCCAATGTTGCTGAACCAGTCAATTGACGGCCTAACCCACTCTGCCACGGAGCCACTTATTATTATTATTATTATTATTATTATTATTATTATTATTATTATTATTATTATTATTATTATTACAGTGTGGGGTTCGGGGTCCTTGCTCCTTAAGAGTCCACCCTTGAGTCCATCACTTCTCTCAATATGTTTGCTGTTTCTAGGATCAAACTCTTCTGCATGAGTCCTGGAGCTACTTTGGTGTCTAGTTTTTCCAGGTTCCTTTTCAGGGATCTTGGGATTGGCCTAGTGTTCCTATGATTATGGGTACTATTTCCACTGGCATATCCCATATCATTTTCATATCTACTTTTAGGTCTTGATACTTACCAATCTTCTTCTCTCTATTTCTCTTCTACTCTGTTGTCCCATGGTATTGCGACGTTAATGAGAGATATTTTCTTCTTGATTTTGTCAATCAACGCCACGTCTGGTCTATTGGCACATTTCATCCTATCTGTTCTGATACCATAGTCCCAGAGAATGCAGAGAAATTCTTATTCATTGTTGTTTCCCATCTTTAATGATATTCTTTCTCTCTCTTCTCTTCTCTTTTAATGATATTCTTTCTCTCTTCTTCTTCTCTCTCTTCTCTCTTCTTAAAGAAAGTGAAGGGACGATCAATGAACGTAAAGAAGTTCATATTCATTATTGTTTACCCTCTTTTAACCCTCTTACGCCGATTGGACGTATTAAACGTCGAGTCAAAATGTCTCCCGTATGCCGATTGGACGTACATACGTCGGCTCAAAAACGTTTTTTTAAAAATTCGCGGAAAAATACTTATAGGCCTACCAGCCGAAACTTTTGTATCACGTACCTTGGGGGATGCTGGGAGTTCACGGATCAAGGCGTTGTTTTGTTTACAATCGCTACGCAGGCGCGCAAGCGCGAATTTCTTTCTTATCGCACTAAAAGTATCAGTGACACATCTCGGAAATTATTTCGTCACTTTGACATAATTATTGCACCATTTTAAATTATCCTTTACATGAAGTATTATATATGAAAATGTGCGCAATTTCATGCACAATACAACTAAAAAATATTCATGATTGTAGCTTTTATCAGTTTTGAAATATTTTCATATAAATAACGATAATTGCCAAAATTTCAACCTTCGGTCAACAAATTTGACTCTACAGAAATGGTCGAGAAACGCAATTGTAAGCTACAACTCTTACATTATAGTAATATTCAATCATTTGCCTTCATTTTGCAACAAATTGGACGTCTCTAGCACAATATTTCGATTTATGGTGAATTTATGAAAAAACTTTTTCCTTACGTTCGTGCGATAACTTTCGATAAATTTTTTCGTGCGATTGTCCTAATGTTTGCACCCTTTTAAATTGCCGTGACATAAAGTTTTATATATGGAAATGTGCGCAATTTCATGCACAATACAACAAAAAACAACCCATGGTTGTAGCTTTTATCAGTTTTGAAAATATTTTCATATAAATAACGTTAAGTGTAAAAATTTCAACTTTCGGTCAACTTTGACTCTACCGAAATGGTCGAAAAACGCAATTGTAAGCTAAAACTCTTATATTCTAGTAATATTCAATAATTTACCTTCATTTTGCAACGACTTGGAAGTCTCTAGCACAATATTTCGATTTATGGTGAATTTATGAAAAAAAAAAAAAAAAAAACAAAAAAAAAAAAAAAAAAACATTACGTTCGCGCGGTAACTTCCGAAAAAAAAAAAAAACAAATCAGAATTTTTTTGTGCGATTGTCGAAATGTTTGCACCATTTAAAATTAGCTGTTACATAAAGTTTTATATATGAAAATGTGCGTAATTTCATGTAGAATACAACTAAAAATGATTGAAGGTTGTAGCTTTTCTCTTTTTTTCGAAATATTTGCATATAAATCACGATAAATAGAAAAAAAACCACGTTCGGTCAAATTTGACTCTACCGAAATAGTTGAAAAACGCAATTGTAAGCTAAAACTCTACGGCCCTAGTAATATTCTGTCATTTTTCTTCATTTTGAAACAAATTTGAAGTCTCTAAAACAATATTGTGATTTATGGTGAATTTTTGAAAAATATATTTACCTTCACTCCGCGCGCTGATTCGCGGCCGCAAGTCTCCGAAATACGTACATGGCATTATCCTAATATTTGCTCCTTTTCATATTAGCCTTTTTTATAGAGTTTCATATATCAAAATGTGGCGCAAATTCATGAAGAATACAATAAAAAATAATTGAGGTTGTAGCTCTTTCGATCTTTGAAATATGTCCATATAAAAAATATATATATTAAAATTTCGACATTCGGTCAAATTTAACTCGTCCGAAATGGTCGAAATTTGCAATTCTAATCTAAAACAACTCTTACAGTATCGTAATATTCAATCATTTGTCTTAATTTTGAAACAAATTGGAAGTCTCTAGAACATTATTTAGAATTACGGTGAATTTTTGAAAATAACATTTTTTTACGTCCGCTCGTTACGAATTCGTACATCATTTTGTGATAATATTTTTCCGGTGTTGCTTTTATTGTTTTACAATGTATTATATATCAAAATGATCGCAATTTAGTGTACAATACAACGCAAAAAAAAGTAACTGGTTAGCTTTGACCGTTTTCTGCACAGCGTGTTTGAATACAATTATGTATGAATTTTTTTTTTCGCTACCATATATCGCATTATTTACATATGATAATGATATCATTTTCATTTCTCTGATGGTTGCATTCTAAACTTCAGGGCAATGACAAAAAAAGGAGCCAAAAAAATATGAAAAACTCTTAATTTCTTCAAAAGTACGGCGCGCTGTAATTTTTTGAAAAAATTATTTTTTCACTTCCGCGCTCACTCCAAACCAGGCCCGGCATACGGGAGACGTTTGATTTTTAGGGCTCCGGCGTAAGAGGGTTAATAATTCTCTCACTCTCTCTCTCTCTCATTTATTACTGCAAGGTAGTAGTGTTTCTTGCATAGGCTCCAGGCTTTTGATACTGAATCGTGACTCTTTTTGTACTGGTCTGTGCAATTGCCGGACATTCTCTTGCTATGTGGTTTATGGTCTAGATTTTCATATTACACTTCCGGCATATGTGTGAGATGTTATTTCTATCTATAGTTTTCTGGACATATCTGGTTCTTTGTGCCGGAGATAGCATTTCTTCTGTTTCCTTCTTGAGCTCTCCCCTCTGTAGCTATTGCCATGTTTCATCGCTGGTCAGTTCTTTAGTCTGTCTCATGTATTGCCTTTGCATTGGTTTGTTGTGCCATTCCTCTGTTCTGTTTGACATTCTCCTGTCTCTGTACATTATTATTATTATTATTATTATTATTATTATTATTATTTATTATTTTTTATTATTATTATTATTATTATTATTAATTATTATTACTAGCAAACTTACCCATCTACGATGGGTGATAAAATACGGGTGCAGAACTGAAAAATTTATATGTACTATTTGTTCAGCAATATTAAAATAAGGGCGATTACACGAATAGTCTCTCTCTCTCTCTCTCTCTCACTCTCTCTCTCTCTCTCTCTCTCTCTCTCTCTCGTAATGTAATTCAAGGGACGATCACTGAATGCAGAGAAATTCTTATTCATTGTTGTTTCCCCTCTTTTAATGATATTCTTTCTCTCTCTTCTCTCCCTCTTAAAGAAAGGTGAAGGGACGATCATGAACGTAAAAGAAGGTCATATTCATTATTGTTTACCCTCTTTTAATAATTCTCTCTCTCTCTCTCTTCTCTCTCTCTCTCTCTCTCTCTCTCTCTCTCAATGTAAGTCAAGTAACGAAGACGGTGATGGGATTATCGGATTACTTAGCTCTCAAATCACAAATTATCTCCTCTCTTTCTCTCTCATTTTTTGATAGCAAGATAAAATTATACAATTGTAGTGCATTAATGTTGTTAAATGGCTTCTCTCTCTCTCTCTCTCTCTCTCTCTCTCTCTCTCTCTCTCTCTCTCTCTTGTCGGTGACTTTCATTTAACGAAACAGGGATCTTGATTGGTTTGTTTCTTTGTCAATTACTTTGCATGGTGACACAATTAATAAAGTATCTTTCTTTTCATTATGTTACTGCAAAGACACAACTTGTATGTCAGTGCGTTGTGGCTCCTGATAAATGCTCTTATGATCCTGTGTCTTCCAAAAAAGAGTAGAAAGTAGGAACTTGTCAGTTTCCTTTTTTTATGTCCATTGCAGGATCGAAATTCTGAAGCATCCTTGCCGGGTAGTACTTCTTCAACGTTATTTTGTGCACTGGCAGTCCCGATGGATTTAAGTTATTCAAAAAATCTTGCGGATATTAATGATAATTTTCATCTTCTATTGTGTCCGAGCTGAAATATTCGCGACTTTCTCCGGGGAAGTTGTACAGAAATTATGTATGAAAATCGTAAATCAACTAAGTCTACGGAATAACCAGCCTCGCTTCACGGCCAGAAACAGCTCCGTTCAGGGAATCCCTTCTCACCCCCACCCCTACAAAGGAGTGGGGTAGGTTGGATGAAACCCCATTACAAACCATCTTAGGAGTCCCCACCATAGCCCTGCCAAGTTTCATGCCCATCTGACCAGCCATTTGACCGTGATTGAATGACAGACAGACAGACAGACAGACAGACATTACGCCCATTATAGTATGATTATTATAACCCTATTCATATGGAACAATCCCTCAGGGGCCATTGACTTGAAATAAGTTTTCCGCCAAAGAATATGGTGCTCACTAGAAATAAGTAACAGAAGGTAATGTGGAATACAGAAAGAAAAGAAAAGATCTCACTTATTAAAAAAAGAAAGAAATAACAAATTATTAAGAAATTAATTGATGGATTTAAAATATAAGCAAATTCTTAAAATGAAGGAGAATTGTATTTGCTTTTTATTAATCCTGTTCTTGAAGGGGTTATGCGGAAACGGTATATTTATTGTGTTCACAATCGTTTTACAATACAGTGGCCGAAGAAAGGGCTGAAGAGAGAAGAAAAATTTCACGTTGACCTTTCCTGACCCAACTTTCTCATTACTTGTCTTCTTCGCATGCAAGCGAGAAAAGGGAAAACGACGAGCATCATTTATTTTTTTGCCCTTCACTGCAAGGCCAGTCCACATGACAGTCGCCGCATGGGAGGTCACCGTCGATACTCTTCTTCTTCTTTCCCACCATTATCCCTATATTAACGGGTCGATTGCCTGATGCGCCTCCTCCACTGCCTGCCTTCTATCAAAGGCATCATCCTCCACCAAACCTTACTCTCCATTATCTTCTTTCATTTTATCTCGCCATCGATACTCGTTCACCCCAAGAAACCGTCAAGAAACGAGTCGCTGGCCATCATGAAGGGACCAGAAGACGATTGTAGAGGTTGTCAACAGATTCCGCATAATAATGTCGCAGTCCTTTGCTCATTCAGCCAACAGTAATGTTCATAGGAAGGAAGCTGACTTCTTGTCTTTTTGCCTCTGTTTGTGCTTGCAAGTGTCTCAGTTATCAAGAAAAATGGTGGAATCTCAGGCAACAGTTTAGCGGACACGAAACTCCTTAATCTTTTAACAGCGTATTTTGAGTGTATATTTTACATGGTACTGGTTTTGAATTCTACTATAAGAACTGTATCCGGAAATGCATGCATATTTCATCGAAGAATAAATATTGCGCTTGTTGCAGGCTTGCCCTAAAAAGGTCTCCCCTGCCATTGAAGTGAAAAGAAATAATGGGGTCTGATTTGGTTACTAAATCTAGCCTTTTGAGCGAAAAGAACTCAAAACAATTATTACGGATTTCTATTTACTTTCAGTTCTCCGTGTTTTTCGAGCCACCGCAATGCATTACTACTCTGAAGCGATCCTTATTGTCTTAATATGTTTATTAATATGTTAATTTATTTTTCAATTCTTAATAACAGATTTCTTCTGTTTGTCTCTTTTTACCTTCTATTACGTCTTCTAAATGAACACCATATTTTTTGGAAGCTTCAGTTTTCAAGTCAATGGTCCATGTGGGTTTTTTCCATATGAAGAGGGTTCATTTTCTGAATAATAATAATAATAATAATAATAATAATAATAATAATAATAATAATAATAATAATAATAATAATAATAATAATAATAATAATAATAATAATAATCATATAATAAGCTTAGGAAGCGGGAGAACCCTCTCTCAAGCTTACTTGATTAAATGGAATAGCTACCTCAGCAGCGTTACGTTTATAAGATTCTCTCATATTTTTTTTTCGAATAGCAACTTTTTTAGTACTACTTAAACGGGCTATTAGAGCGCCTATGGAGGTCATTATTAAATGCAGGATCAAGGTCGGTTAATAATTAATATTTAAATTTCTTTTTTATTTTTACAGAAAAACTAATTTCATAGTCATGAAAGTCATTCTCTCTCTCTCTCTCTCATCTCTCTCCTCCTCATTCTCTCTCTCTCTCTCGCTCTCTCTCTCCTCTCTCTCCCTCTTCTCTCTATTTTTCTCTCTCTTCTTCTCTCTCTCTCTCTCTCCTCTCCTTTCTCTCTCCTCTCCTCGTCTCTCTCTCTCTCTCTCTCTTTTCTTGCAGGGAGCTTTCGTCTGTACCTGCCAGACATCTTTTAGGCTTGGAAGCTAACGGTAGGCTGCTTCTGGTAGGTTTCCTTCCTCCTTACAATCGGGGATGTCAGCAGTGGTTGCCTCATGCCAATCTCCTATTGGATGGTGGCAGTGAGTTTCTTCATGATTGGTTGCTTAAGTCAGGTCTCAAGCCACTTCCATTGATATGATAGTTGTGTAGCTGCAACCTCCTAGACCTCCTGAGCTGTGCGGTGACGTTACTGAGCGTGCGTCATGCTGCATGGACGTCACGGTTAATTTGATTTTCATTGGCTGCAGGAGTATCTTGTTCGGGGTGTTGTTTTCTGCAGAGTTGTCACGATCAATAATGTCATTGTTGGTTGCAAATCTTCTCGTATTCGTGTGGAGGAGAAATTCTTCCTGTATCGTATTCAGTGCTGGTCTTATTTGTTGGATGAAAAGCGCCTCCAGCAGGCGCAACTGACGGGCATCAGAAGCCCTCCCAATGACCTTCATGTTCTGGAAGATCACATCCCGAGAGATGGTCTCTTGATGTGTGGCACAGACGTGATTCTTAATAGCCCCGTCCTGGGTGTGGCAGGAGAGTCTCTTAGACAGGTGCATGCTGTTTATAGCTACATGGGTAGGTGCTGTTGCAACTGTGGACTGGGCATGTGTACTGGTACACACATACGTCTGCTTCCGAATGTCTTGTACCTGTGGGGAGGGGTTATTTTTTTATTGTTAAATTGCGCATGCTCTGATCCTGGTATTATACGCCTCCGATTCTGGTATTATATGATTATATGGAATTAGGTTGCTGTTGTGTGTTTCTATTTGTGCTTAGCTAAGGGCTGTGGTTTTTGGGCAGACTTTCCTGCTTAACTCCTGACCTGATTAATGTGTATTGCTTTTAAGGAATGTTCCCACATTACTTTTATCAGGTAATATTCATTACAAATTTTCTTGATATCGTCGATCAGAGTTACATTTTCAGTAATAATCTTAACAAAATCCTCTTCTTCATGGTTTTCGGAACTCACGAAGGCTTTGTAACATAACTTGATATTATTCTGGGGACGGGGCTGCGGGCTCTCACTACCATACCATTTCTCCAGAGCTATGCGGACTTTTCTACTGATTAATTTATTGGAAAACTTTTTTATTCACAAGTACTTGGGAGATGCGGTCGAGTTCCTGTTGAGTGTCCTGCCAGGTAGAGCAGTGGGAGAGTGCTCTCCTGATGAAGGCCCCAACAGTCGTGCTTTTGATTCAAGTGGGCACTCGCTGTCACCATTGAGACAAAGTCCAAGATTAGTCTTCTTTGTGTAGACAGAAGTGCAGAGGCCATATTTTGTCTTACTCACAAGCTGTATTCAACAAAGTAATTCAGCACACTGCACTGATGAAATGTTTGGCGGAGAGCATGAGCCTCATCCTTGGTGTCGACTTGAACAAAGTTGTCATCAATATAACAGCCATATCTGTGGGGTTGCTGCATTCTGACGAAGACTCATTCCTCCATGATGCCCTTGTGAAAGTTAGCCGAGAGGAACCCCAGTGGGGAGCTCACCACTATGTTGTCCTTCTGGCGGAACATCAGGCTACGGTGGTTGGAGAAAGGGGCCTTTTTGGTACAGTTTTCCAGCAGTGTACGGAGCGAGGCTTTGGGTATGTTGAGGGAAGCTGTCGCCTGACTCCTGTAGAGGGCTAAAGGATGATAGCAATGGTCTTGTTGTTTACGAACGTGCCTGTCGTTAACACCATGGATATCATCCTTGAGCAAGTCTATGGTAGTCAGGTAACAGTACCCTTCAACGTACCAGAAGCCTCGTTCTGTACACTGCTGAAGATCTGTACCAAGAAGGCCCCTTTCTCCACCCACCATGACCAGATGTTCTGCCAGAAAGACGGGATAGCAATGAGCTCCCAACTGAGGGTCCCCTTCAGTAACTTTTACATGGTCACAATGGAGGAATGAGTCTTCGCCAGGGTGCAGCAGCCCTGCAGATACTGCTGTTATATTGATAACAACTTTGTTCAAGTCAATGCCGAGGATAAGGTTGAAGCACTCCATCAGGCATTTCAGCCGTGCAGGTGCTGAATTACAAAAATGAATACAGCACCAATGAATGCACCTCTTCCTCAACATCCTTGTGAGTGAGACAGAACACAACCTCTGTACTTCTGTCTACACAAGGAAAACTAATCTTGGTCTTTGCCTCAATGGTGACAACAGATGCCGGCCAGATTGAAAAGCAGGACCATCATGGCCTTCGTCCAGAGAGCCCTCTCCGACTTCTCTACCTGACAGGACAAACATCAGGAACTCGACCGTGCTTCCCAAGTACTCATGAATAACAACCCTGGAGAAATGGTATGGCAGTGGGAGCCCTGGCCCACCCCCCAGGATAATATCAAACTGTATTACAAAGCCTTTATGAGTTCCTGTTACCGTGAAGAAGAGGACTCTGTTAGAAGATTGTTACCGAAAATGTAACCTAATTGACGATATCTAGAAAATTGACTTAATCATAAATTACCAGAATCTGAGGACATGCGACCTAATAATGAAAAATAACCTCTCCTCACAGGTGTGAGACACCTTGAAGCAGACGTATGTGGTATACCATAGACATGCCAAGTTCACGGTGCCAGCAGCACATACCTATGTACGTATGACCAGCATGCGCCTGTCTAAGAGACTCTCCTGCCACGCCCAGAGGGGGCTATCAAGAACCTCAACCATACCAAACATCAAGAGACAATCTCGCGGGATGTGATCAGTCGGTTGTGCCTGCTGGAGGCGCTTCTCATTCAGCAAATAAGACCAGTGCTGAATTCCTCCCTACGAGTATGAGAAGACCTGCAATCACCAATGACATCACTGATTGCGACAACTCTGCCTAAGACTACACCCCCGAATGAGATACTCCTGCAGCCAAAGAAAATCAAATTAGCTGTGACAGTCACGCAGCATGACACAATCTCCAGCAACGTCACTGCACAGCTCAGGAGGTCTGGGGGGTTGCAGCTACACAACCATCAACACAACAGAAGTGACTTGAGACCTGACTCAAGTGACCAATGATAAACAGACTTACTGCCACCAGCCAATAGGAGATTGGCATGGGGCAGACCCCCTGCTTGACGTTCCCGGAGTAAAAATAAGAAGGAAAGAAAACCACACCAAAAGACAGGTCCACCCTCAGCTTCCTAGCCCATGTAGGATGTCTGGCAGCTCCAGAAGAGAGAGAGAGAGAGAGAGAGAGAAGAGAGAGAGAGAGAGAGAGAGAGAGAGAGAGAGAATGAATGACTTTGATGACTATGATATCATAGTTTATCTGTAAAAATTGAAATATAGATGTATAACCGATCTTGACCCTGCATTTGATAATGACCTCCATAGGTGCTCTACTAGCCTCTTTAAGTAATACTGAAAAAGCCGTTATTCAATAAATAGAGAAGAATTAGTAGTAGTAGATGAATCAAATTTTGTTTTTTTTTAACTTTACTTCAACCAGCGCAACAGTTAAAAACCTCCTGATTTCAATTCAACATAAAGGAAAGCCTTTTCCTGATATTTCTATCTGCAATGGTTCAGGTATATATCATTAACTGCTTTCATTTGAGCTTTTGAGGTTCAAATTGCACTAAGTCAGCGGCGTCAGGAAGAAAGGACCTGAGAAGTCCGATAGTGTGGCTTATTTACTGCATCTGTAGCTGTGTTTTTGTCTGCCAAAATAACTGTCAATCTGGTTTAGACATTCCATGAATTTCAAGTGAATATCAGTAATTGTACACTTCCTAATCATTAATTCCAAATACTTGAATCAAACCTTTTATTTTGTTTTTGGGCCTATATAACTCGAATGTGTGTGTGTGTGTGTTTTTATAATCTCTTAATTGTTTTGTCCCTGCCTCTGAGCTGTTTATGCTTAATCTTTTGGTGAAACCTCTTAACCCTGTTTTGATAAGTATAATAATTCTTCAATTGTGTTGGATTCCAGGTACATATTTTTTTTTTCCTTTTGTAATCCTCATCAGTCATTAATTTTATATGAGCTTTCTTTGTTAATGTTTTTTTTTTTTTGTCTTCAGTCTACTAAGTAAATGACAAGAAGTCGAAAAAGCCTTGCAGAACTCATTCGTTTCTCTTTCTTACGTAGATTTTGTCTATATATTCATTACGTTACATAATTTCGTGATTCATTTATACACACACCACCCACAATCTTAAATTATAAATATACTTACTTACTTTACTTTATCTTCCCACCACTGGCCAGTGGCATAAGGCTGATGCAGCTCCTTCCCATCTGTCTCTATCCTGAACCATTTCCCTCCCTTCCTCTATATATAATCCTAGAGGATTACACACACACACATATATATATATATATATATATATATATATATATATATATATATATATATATATATATATATATATATATATATATATATATAATATAATATATATATATATATATATATATATATATCTATATATATATATATATATATATATATTATATATTGTTACTTTCAAAATGCATATTTCCCCTCTTTGAAATATCATGTAGATTGTGTAACATTTTTTCAGATTCCTAGATAGCTTAGAATAGGATGTTTTAAAATGTGTGTTCAGATTTCGCATTACATGTTATGAAAAGAATATATATATTATAACGTAGAGTGTAAGAAGAGAAAGAGTTTCTATGTCTGTTCGAAACTATGAATGTTTAACTTTTATGTCAACACTGTAAGATTAGAGGGTCTGCGAGATCCGTTTGCTTTCCTAAATCTGTCAAAAACGCATGTATAGCGATCGAATGGAGTCTTGCGTTGTTATAAAAAAATGTCAGTCTTAATTGTTGCTCAGCCTCCGTTTCGATCGAGTAGAGTATATCTTTCTTTTTTTTAACAGACTGGACTCGTACGCGTATATCTTTGATCAAAACCAGTGCATATTGCACATTTCTTTATGAAGATTGCATCATATTTCGAACTTTCTGGAAGCTTTTGTGCCAAGAACGTTTTGTAACATATCCCTGTCCAGTTTTCGCAAGGAAGAGATTTCATTAAATCATAGAACCTCGAGGCGGTTAGATCGCTCTTTCTCTCTCTCTCTCTCTCTCTCTCTCTCTCTCTCTCTCTCTCGACATCATTGAGATTATATTAACGTAACGTAAATTGGTCACTCGTAACTTGTGAAAATTTCATATTTGATATTTCTTAGAGTTTATTTAGTGTTATTTAATTTCTTTTGTGGAATCTGAACAAACATCATTTCGTAACAGCGCCTGGTTTTTGTGAAATTGTGTAAGACAAGACTGCAGCAGAGAAAAAGAAGTTGGAGTACCAAAAAGGTAAAGTGTGTTATATTTTTATTAGTTGCAACTAATAACGGATAGGAATTGTGTTTAACTAATAATGGATAGGGAGTGTGGTTAACTAATAATTGTTAGGAACAGTGGTTAACTAATAACAGGTGGTTATGAAGGTTTGGTAAAAACTGTTGGTTACAGTGTTTTGAGTGAAAAGATTTACACTTACACATTACTGATTCTTTTGTGTTTTGTGTTTGTTCCATTGTTTGTGCACTATTTCATTTTCTTATTGAAGTGTGTCTTTTTATTTTATATTTTCATTTGCATTCACAATTTATTTGACTTAGTTATTTTCATTGCTTTATCATTGCACATTCAATTAAATTTAACACTTGTGAATTAATTTGCATTTACTTTGAAATTCTTTTCAAGATTTACTGTTGTTTAGCACTTGTGAATTAATTTCAAATTTTCAATTATTGCATAACACTTTTGAATTTTGATTGAAAATTAATTTTTTCTTGAATTTTGTGATAAATTAATTTTGATTTAATTTTACTTAACCCTCTTACGCCGATTGGACGTATTAACGTCGAGTCAAAATGTCTCCCGTATGCCGATTGGACGTATCATACGTCGGCTCAAAAAGTTTTTTTTAAGAAATTCGCGGAAAATTACTTATAGGCCTACCAGCCGAAAACTTTTGAATCACGCGCCTTGGGGGATGCTGGGAGTTCACGGATCAAGGCATTGTTTTGTTTACAATCGCTACGCAGGTGCGCAAGCGCGAATTTCTTTCTTATCGCACTAAAAAAGTATCAGTAACACATCTCAAAAAATTATTTCGTCACTTTGACATAATTTTTGCACCATTTTAAATTATCATTTACATGAAGTATTATATATGTAAATGTGCGCAATTTCATGTAAGATACAACAACAAAATACTCATGATTGTAGCTTTTATCAGTTTTGAAATATTTTCATATAAATAACGATAAGTGCAAAAATTTCAACCTTTCGGTCAACTTTGACTCTACCGAAATGGTCGAGAAAACGCAAATTGTAAGCTAAAATTCTTATATTATAGTAATATTCAATCATTTGCCTTCATTTTGCAACAAATGGGACGTCTCTAGCACAATATTTCGATTTATGGTGAATTTATGAAAAAAACTTTTTCCTTACGTTCGTGCGATAACTCTTCCGATAAATTTTTTTGTCGATTGTCCTAATGTTTGCACCCTTTTAAATTTGCCGTTACATAAAGTTTTATATATGGAAATGTGCACAATTTCATGCACAATACAACAATAAAAAACCCATGGTTGTAGCTTTTATCAGTTTCCAAATATTTTCATATAAATAACGCTAAGTGCAAAAATTTCAACTTTTGGTCAACTTTGACTCGACCGAAATGGTTGAAAAACGCAATTGTAAGCTAAAACTCCTATATACTAGTAATATTCAATCATTTACCTTCATTTTGCAACGACTTGGAAGTCTCTAGCACAATATTTCGATTTATGGTGAATTTATGAAAAAAAAAAAACATTTTCCTTACGTCTGCGCGGTAACTCTTCCGAAAAAATCAGCATTTTTTTTGTGCGATTGTCGAAATGTTTGCACCATTTAAAATTAGCTGTTACATAAAGTTTTACATATGAAAATGTGCGCAATTTCATGTAGAATACAACTAAAAATGATTGAAGGTTGTAGCTTTTCTCTTTTTTTCGAAATATTTGCATATAAATCACGATAATAGAAAAAAAACCACGTTCGGTCAAATTTGACTCTACCGAAATAGTTGAAAAACGCAATTGTAAGCTAAAACTCTTACGGCCTAGTAATATTCCGTCATTTTTTTTAAATTTTGAAACAAATTTGAAGTCTCTAGAACAATATTGTGATTTATGGTGAATTTTAAAAAAATATATTTACGTTCACTCCGCGCGCCGATTTGCGGCTGCAAGTCTCCGAAATACGTACATCGCATTATCCTAATATTTGCTCCTTTTCATATTAGCCGTTTTATAGTTTCATATATCAAAATGTGCACTTCATGAAGAATACAAGTAAAAAATAATTGAAGGTTGTAGCTTTTTCCATCTCCGAAATATATGCATATAAAAAAATTTATATAAAAATTTCGACATTCGGTCACATTTAACTCGTCTGAAATGGTCGAAATCTGCAATTCTAATCTAAAAACTTTCTTACAGTATCGTAATATTCAATCATTTTTCTTAATGTTGAAACAAATTGGAAGTCTCTAGAACAATATTTAGAATTACGGTGAAATTTGAAAATAACATTTTTACGTCCGCTCGTTACGAATTCGTACATCATTTTGTTGATAATATTTTTCCGGTGTTGCTTTATTGTTTTACTATGTATTATATATCAAAATGATTGCAATTTAGTGTACAATACAACGAAAAAAAAGTAACTCGTTAGCTTTGACCGTCTTTTGCACAGCGTGATTTGAATACAATTATCTATGAATTTTTTTTCGCTACCATATATCGCATTATTTATATAGTGATAATGCTATTTGTTTCCATTTTCTGATGATTGCATAATCACTTCAAGCATGACAAAAAAATGACCAAAAACCAAAAAGAATGAAATTATTTTTTCCGCTTCCGCGCTCACTCCAAACCGGCGCCGGCATACGGGATAGGTTTTGATTTTTAGGGCTTCGGAGTAAGAGGGGGTAATTTGATTCAAGAATTAATTAAACTTGCTTTGTTTCAAGTAACAGTAATTTTCCCTGATATTGTGAATTTCACTTATAAATTTTGAATTTAATAATAAAGTTTTGTATCTAAATTTTTATAAGTGTTTTCATTTTTATCCCAGTATATTTGCATATGATTATGATAATGATAGGTAGAAACGTAGAGTGGTAATTGATTTGCTTTCCTTTCCTTCAATTTACTTGAAGTGACTTAGAACCAGGGAAGTACTTAGACTTCTGAGATCAGGGAAATACTTAGACTTTTAAAGTTGTTGATGGAGTGATGCCCTTTGATTAATTTAATTACAAAATTACCTCACCCCTGTTTTGATGAACTTAGTCTGATTTTCTGCAATACTGGTAAGTGTTAAGGTATCACTGTTGCCTTAGAGTATTCAGTCGTTTAAACGTGTTATGAGGGTTCAGGTGTCTGGCTTTTGGTGAGTTAATATTTGATGCATGGTAACCAGATACTTGGCACTTCGTACATTGTTTAATGGTACCCAGAGACCCGGGAAAGCAGATTTCATTATCACTCTAGAATATACAGGTGGTGTTAGGGATATATTTTGTTAGGAGAGTGACCATATAGTTTTTGTTTTGCATTTATTGTATTGAATTGTAAGTTGATAACTTAGAGGAAAATGGCTCAGTTCAAGGTTCAGGAATTTTTAGCAGCCCCTTCTATCCAAGTTTTGTCTGAAACCACTCTGACTAGAGCACAGTGGAGCGCTTTAGCAGAGGCATGTGGTGGTTATGTGTCTTCTAGTATGGTAAAGACACAAATAAGGTATATTGCTTATGGAATCATTGATAAACTCTGGTAGAATAACTGATGAAGATGAGTTAGAATTGGCTCAAGATTTGTTGAATGTAGCACGTGCTGATCTCATAAATAAACAAGCAGAAATGAAAGAGAAAAGTGATGCAGAGTTAGAGCTTAGACGCATTGAAGCAGAAGAGAATTTTATTAAGCTAAAAATGCTTGCTGAAAGAGAGAGAATGCAAGCTGAAAGAGAAAGAATAGACAGGGAAAAACAAGAAAGAAGAGAAAGAGAAGAAGAAAAAGCAGCAGAAGAGGAAAGAGAAAGGATAAAAGAGGAAAGAGAAAGGATAAAAGAGGAAAGAGAAATTGCAAGACACCAAAGGGAAATGGAATTAATAAAAGCTAGATCCACATTACCTGTAATACCGTCTAACCCTAACCAAGGTAATCAAGACCCTGTATTTGATGTAGTGAGAGTACAGAAGTTAATCCCTAAGTTTACTGAAGAAGCTCCAGATGAGTTTTTTGATCACTTTGAGAAAGTGGCTTCAGGTATGGGATGGCCAGAGGATAAATGGTCAGTTTTGCTACAAAGTGTCTTGATTGGTAAAGGGAGAAGTGCTTATCTAGCCTTAACAGCTGATCAGTGTAAAGACTACAAGGTACTTAAACACAGTGTGCTACAAGTTTACCGATTGACCCCAGAGTACTACAATGAGAGATTCAGAAATTTAAGAAAAGATGAGAAGGGAACATTCTTAGATTATGCTTACAAAGTGAGAAGGTGTTTTCAAACGTTGGGTAGAAGCTGCTAAAGTTAAAACTTTTGATGAGTTAGAGGAGTTAACTTGTTCTTGAACAGTATCTTAAGGGAATTCCTGAACATATAAGAGCCTATTTAAGAGAGAGAGAAGTGAAGAAACTTGACAAAGCTGCTACACTTAGTGAAGATTACAATATAATCAGTAGTAAACGTAATTGCAATGTCAAGTACCAGAGTCAACAACAACCCCGGTTTTAAGTCTTATCCAAATAACAGGAACAAATTTAATGGGAAACCTTCAAGTGATAATACCAAGAGTACACAAGGTAATACACCTCAGCAAACTAATGTGAAATCCTCATCCAGTTTTTCAAGACAGTTACAGAAACCTAATGTTGTCTGTTTCAAGTGTGGAAGAGTAGGCCACTACAGTCAAGAGTGTTTCCGGAATCAACAGCAGTCAAAAACAGTTGGTCAAGTTGTAAAGGTGACCAGGTGAAACAAACTACGAAGAGCAGTGTGGGAAAGAATCAGACTCCAGAGAAGAATGAAACTAAACAAGCTGAATGTTTAACAACCTGTGGAAATGTTACCTCAAACAGTGAGAGGCTTAGCAGTGTGGAGGCTTTTAAGCCATATATCTATGAGGGTATGCTGTCAACTCAAGAAGGAAGTATGCAGGTACCAGTCCAAGATATTACGTGATACAGGGAGTAACCATAGTGTGGTAGTACGTGGTTTTCACCCTCAGTTGGAGAAAAGTCTCCCAGGAGAGATTCAGTTATTTTGAAGGGTATAGGAGGAGAGGAAGTAACCCCTATATGCCGCTTACACCTGTCATGTGAATTGGTGACAGGAAATGTTTATTTTGCTGTAAAGGACTCACTGGCTGTGGAAGGTATACATGTTCTGTTGGGGAATGAAGTTGGTGGTGTGCCATTTATTCCTTGTCCTGTAGTGACAGACAAACCATTGAGGATTAGTCCTACAGTAGAGTTGGAGAAGAATAACCCCCACCTGTTTCCTAGTTTGTGTAACTACCCAGAAGTATGAAGAGGACTACGACTGCAAGTGAAGAAACTGAGGATTTGCACACCCAAGAAGGATCAAGTGAAGGATCTTTGTGCTTAGAAGAATTATTCCAGGGAAGTGAAGTTTCCCATAGTGCTGACCAAGAAGAGATTTCCCAAGAAGATGAAGAAGACGACGGCGATGAAGAAGAAGAACCTGATGTTCCTGAAGAGACTCCGAGTAGTCCAAGTGTTGCTGAAGACAGTAGTGAAACTACAGTAGCTGAGTTAGCAGATATTGAGAATTCAACCCTTGAAGTTGGTCAAGTGACAAGAGAGAAGCTGATGGACTTGCAGAAGAAGGATGCATCATTAACTGATTTGTTCTTCAGAGTTGTTGATCGAGAAGAGATGCAACAAACTCCTACCTGTTACTATATGAAGGAAGGTTTGCTGATGAGGAAGTATAGACCTACAGATATACCAGGAGATGCTGTATGGGGCAAATATCATCAAATTTTGATTCCATATCCGTTGAGAAAGCAAGTGGTTGCAGTAGCTCATGAGTCTGGACATATGGGAAGCAGGAAGACTGTGGAGAAGATCATGAAATATTTTTTCTGGCCTGGACTTCACAAAGATGTTAGCAGGTTCTGTCGTGAGTGTCATACCTGCCAGATAGCTGGAAAACCGAATGAAACCATCAAGAAAGCCCCCCTACAACCTATAGAAGTTAGAGGAGAACCATATAGCAAAGTGATTATAGACATGGTTGAACCATTGCCGAAGACAAAGAAAGGAAATTAATATTTGTTGACATTAATGTGTCCTGTGACAAAGTATGCAGAAGCAATCCCTGTTAGAAACATATCTGCCAAGATAGTTACTGAAAAACTTGTGGAGTTTTTCTCAAAGTTTGGAATACCAGAAATAGTACAAAGTGACAGAGGAACAAACTTTACTTCAAAGTTATTCCAGGATGTGATGAATTTGTTAGGAGTGAAACAACAGTTATCCACTGCCTATCATCCAGAAACTCAATTCTGAGTCAGGAAGAGAATGGGATGTTGGTTACCATTAATGTTGTTTGAAGTTAGGAGTTCTTATCAAGAAAGTATGGGATGTTCACCTAATGAAATGATTTTTGGAAGAGAAGTGAGAGGACCGTTGAAGATTATTGCAGAAAATTGGGAAGAAAATCAAGAGGAAAGCCAAGGAGAGTATGTGAAGAACTTAAGGAAAAGGTTGAAAGAGATTAGAAGATTCTCTTTAGAAAACTTGAAAATTAGTCAAGAGAAAATGAAAAGGAGATTTGATGCTAAGACTAAGCTAAGAAGTTTTAGTGTTGGTCAACAAGTGTTAGTGTTCTTACCTGTCAAGAGATTTCTTCTCACTAATAAATTTCAGTCCTTACAAGATCATTCAGAAGTTAAGTGATAGAACTTATGTGATTGAAACACCAGAAAGAAGAAGAAAACAAAGGAAGATACATGTGAACCTCTTGAAACCTTATTTCTCAGAAACTAAAACTGAAACTGTGTCAGTAACCCAAACAACTTTATCTACAGAAGACGATGATGGCTATGAATTGGAGCTGCAAGCAAGATTAATAATTCTTCAATTTTGGAAAATTAGGAGGATAAACTGAAACATCTGAGTGTTGAACAAGGTGAAGACTTAAGTGAAGTTTGGTTTTGTTTGGTGGCATCAGGGTTGGAAATCCTTGTCCCTGTCCGGTAGCTGACCCCTTTATGAGAGTCCATTCGCACTTTGAGCAGTCGTCTAGTACCTCCGACGTAAGTCCCCGATTACTCTAGGACACGCATATTTATAGATTACAGAAGATGTCATGTAGTGACTTATGCAGTCTTTAAACCGGAATAAAGTGTCATTAGTTAGTGAATGTTTGGGAATGAGCTTAATATCAAGAACTCCTTAGTGTTTACTCAGGGCCTTGGTGAACTCTTTCATGAAGTGTTTGTCATGTATGTAGGGCAAACTACCGTAGAATTTCATTTTGGGCATAGTAAGAACTGTAGCGAGTTTGGAAAACTATTAAGTATTTTATTAAGGACATTATTGAATATCTTTTCTGGAAAGCAAGTTTTACCATATTAATAAAAAAGGAAGAGGATCTCCTCATGAAGCAGATTCTAATTTAAGGTGAAAGAAGGCACCTGTGAATCAATGTATAAATGGAGTTGAATTTAAACTTGTAAAAACAAAAACTAGAATAACTTAAACCCAGTCCAGTCAAAGCCTTTTTTTTCTGAAAACAGAGGTACTAAAAACATCATTGGCTTTCATAACCAAAACATCTAGAAAAAGGTGTCAGTCACTTGCTAAAGGATTTGATTATTACTAGCCTGATAAAGTTAGGGGTAGAGTTATTCATAACAAAATGGATATGATTTCAGGTGACAATACTAAGTTTGCAGAAATTGGACAGCCAAACTACCCCAAAACATCTTCAGGATTAACAGTTTCTACACCAGCTTAAGAATGAAAAGATAATTAATGAACTCACCTACTGAGAACTTTTCACAACGGGATGGTCTTTTGGTATTCTTTATGGGTTACCTGAAATTCCAATGAATCAGAAATACCCTTTCGCCCTATCCTGGCATCGTATAATACAGCAAACTATAAATTAGCATAGTTTATAGTTCCATTGTTAGAGCCCCTTACTCGGAACAGGTGTACTCTTAACAATTCAAAAAAATTTTCAGAAGTTTATTGGTTTTAATTGTGCCCTTTTTAAAACGTTCTTAGTCTGGCAGTGCTGGAAATGGCCTTTATTTTCAATAGAAATCTCAATAGTCAGGTAGACGGCATGGCTATGGGGTCTCCCCTTGGCCCTACCTCCTCGAATATTTTCATGTGCTCCCTGGGGGAGCGCATGCTCGACCAATGTCTTCTTTCTTTTATACCGCTCTTTTATGTACGTTATGTGGATGACACCTTCGCTCTCTTTAAATACTGTTTTCGAGTTATTTTTAGAATTTTTTAATTAATGCCACCATAATATTAAGTTTACTCTTAAGTGACCGTCTACCTTTTTTACATGTTTTGGTTAAGAGAGACAATGATGTTTTAAGTACCTCTGATTTCAGAAAAAAAGATCTTTCACTGGACTGGGTTCGAGTAATTTTATATTTTGTTTTTACAACTTTAAACTTAACTCTATTTCATGAGGCAATTCTCTTCCTTTTTGGTTCCTTTGGTAAAAGTTACTTTCCAGAAAAGGTAATTTACAAAATCCATAATAAAATACTTAATAAATAGTTTTCCAAACTCGCTACAGTTCTTACTATGCCCAAAATGAAATTCTACGGTGGTTTGCCCTACATGCATGACAAACACTTCGTGAGAGTTCACCAAGGCCCTAAGTAACACTTAAGAACTCAGCTCATTCCCAAAAAAGCACTAACTAATGGCTCTTTATTCGGGCTTAAAGACCGCTTATGTCCCTACATAACGTCGAATGTAATCTATAAATATGCGTGTCCTAGATGTAATCCGGGGACTTACGTCGGAGGTACTAGACGACTGCTCAAAGTGCGAATGGACCCTCTTATAGGGCTCAGCTACCGCACAGGGACAAGGATTTCCAACCCTGAAGCCACCGATCAAAAACAGCCATTCTAAAATATGTAAAACTGTAATTAATAATGAAAACTTTGGTATTATTGGCCATAATAACAGGCAAACTGATTTACTTATACTTAAAACACATAAGATTAAACTGCTAGTTTCTCAATTAAACACACAGGAATGCGTTACTCAGCTGTTTTTGTGTCAATGTTTTAATTTTTTTTTCTCTCTCTCTCCTTCTCCTTGCTTTGTTGCTACATTTAGTTCTGTTTCTGTTCTTTGTACCAGCAGGTTAGTTTGTTTTCACTGGTGTTTTTATGTTACTTTAGTTAGTCTTTTGTAAGTGAGAAAATTATTTATATGATTTTAATACGTCAAGTGCTAACAAGATTTTGGCGGTATGAGATGCGTAAAACGTGCAATATTCAAATATATACACAAATGCGGCACGGCAAAAATATGACTGCGAAGAAGACTAACTCTACTAATCACTTTTCTTCATCAACAAAAGTAGAAGCCCGAAGTGCTATATCAGAAATTAAGTATAAATGGTCATCTAGCACAAGAAGGATTTTAGTAGATACTGTGAATAAACGATGAAAATGTAAGACTTGAAATATAGAGTTTGGCAAGAATGGCAGGCTACTTTTGGTGGTGCATCTCCTTTACCTTAGACTCGTACTGAATTTGGAGTGCCTCAAATATTCCGTGCTTTGGGTGATGGTAAACTTTTTTTTTTGTTTTTTGTTTTTTGCAAAGTGACAGTGGAATTGACGGTAGATCTAGCTAATAAATCCGCGGCGGATATTTCTTTGGTATTTGAAGTTTCCTGTAGAATTTCGGTTTTTTATTAACAATTAATGTTAGTTTTTTGGGGGGTCGGCTATAATTAACCCGTAATTTAACTTAGAACTCTATCCTACGAGGGGTGCGTAATTTTGGGGCGGGGAGACCACAGGGAGAATTATTACACCAGAACTCTATCCTATGGTGAAGGGGACCGATGGGAAAGTGTAGTTATGGGTGGGGTAAATCACCTGGGAGAAATTGTAGCGTGTTATTGTGTTATTTCTTGTTCTATATGACGTTTGAAACACGAAATGTAAGTGAAAGTAGATGACAAATAAACCGAAAATGTAGCTGATTAACAGCCAAATTTCAGCGACTACTACGACAAAACCGAATTGTAACGCACATGTGCCCTGTTACAGGGAAGCTTTTGGTTTACACATCGACTTCTAAGTGAGGGAAATAGTGGTGTATTTTGTGGGGGATAGACCGATTAATATGTATCAACCAATCATGTTACAACCTCCTGTAACCCCTGTGGCGAGTGTGTGCAGCGCAGTATTACCTGTTGCCAAGACTTTAAAATTGTAGATAAGGAGCGAAGCGCCGTGCCGCCACATCCTTTAAACATTGGTAATCTTCTGTAACCCTTATTATGCAGCATAATACTAGCTCTTGCCAGTACAACACTACTTGCCAAGAATCTTTAAAATTGTGAATAAGGCGTGAAGCGCCATTACGCCAGCCCCTTAAACACCTCCCCCCACCATTCTTTCGACCAATCACAGGCCTGGTCACCCACGCAGTACAGCTAAACCAATTTTCTTTATGCCATTAGTTAACTACGAGCTACGGCCCAGTCATTTTATTCTTAAAGTAATCAAAATTTCCTCATTTAAATGTGATTACAGGTCTATTAATTAACGTGATTTCAGTTTATACCATTGCAGTAATTACATCAAAATATTTGCAGTATACCGTCAATATGCAATTTTCATTGAAAACATTGGGTTGGGTATTTGCCTACCCCATATGAGGAACGAATGAAGGCTCGTGTGTTCACTGCTTAAGGCAAGTGCGTTTATGATTTAAAGTTATTGTTCAAACCTTATTCTTGGTCATGTCATTCTAAAGTGATGCCTCCACTCCTGCTTTACCATGGAAATTGATTATTCGTACAGTTTTAGTGTTTTTGATGAAGAAGTAGTCTTTGTTGATCAATTTTTATTTACATCTACCATGGATTTCACAGACAGTGCAAGCACGTTTTTTGGCAATAACTTTGTAACGAACACTCGTATCAGTACGATTTTTTGCTATAGTGTATTACACCTAGTGCCGTAATTTATGAGAGTATCATGAATCCCTAATTGTAAAAAAGACACTTGTCCCTGTGCCAAGAGGCAAAAACTCGATTCGCCAGAAAGGAATACGAACACAACAGTATAAAAAAAAGCTCCACCTACCCTCTCCCTCCACTTCCTCTCCCTCCTCCTTCCTTCCTTCCCTCACCTGCCCCCCCCCCCCGCCCCCCCTCTCTCTCTCTCTCTCTCTCTCTCTCTCTCTCGCTCTGTCTCTCTCTCTCTGTGAGTTGCTGCCGTTTAAACTTTTGTATAATTTTTATATCCATATATCTATCTAACTTTTACATTAGTGTAGTTTTTAATGATCCATTCGGTTGTAAACCTGTTTGCCAGTTGACCGATTTATGTATGCGTTGATCCGCTCCTATCTGTGTGTGTGTGTGTCGTGGTGTGTGTGCAAGTTACTTCAGTTTAAACATATTTTGTACGATTTTTTTCTGTCTATCTATCTATCTAATAATAACTTACATTGTTGTATGTCTGTCTAACGATTCCCTCGGTTGTTACCTGCCAGTTGACCGATTTCTTCATGCATTGATTCGCTCATCTCTCTCTCTCTATCTGTGTGTGTATGTGTGTGTGCGTGTGTGTGGTAGTGGTACTGTAAATGGTTATTAAAGTAAGAGATATCTTAATTGAGGTGGAGTAGTGGAACGATAGACACTAAGCATCATTAACGGCAAAACGCCTGTTATACTTATTTAGTTACTTTCTTCGCAGTCCTCATTTGGACTCAAGTCATCAGCAATATACTGTATTACAAAGGTGAAGAATGGATGGCCACCACGGAACATAACTGTCGGCATAGCTGCAGAAATGTTTGTCACGCAACCTTCCAACTTATTTTAGAGTTAAAGCGTCGATTATACCCATGATATATTATTAAGTCATGAATGTTTTTATTATGAGCGGATCAATGCATAAATAAATCAGTCAACTGGCAGGTAGCAACCGAATGGATCATTAGAAATATACAGCAATGTAAATTATTATAAAAGATAGACAAATAGAAAAAAAAAACATACAAAATAAGTTTTAAACTGAAGCAACTTTCAGAGAGAGAGAGAGAGAGAGAGAGAGAGAGAGAGAGAGAGAGAGAGAGAAGGAATTAGGGGGATGGTAGGTGAGGGAAGGAAGAAGGAGTGGGGTGGGGTGGAGGGAGGGAGGGTAAGCGGAGCCTTTTTTATACTGTTGTGTTCGTATCCTTTTCTGGCTAATCGAGTTTTTGCCTCTAGGCACGGGGACAAGTGTCTTTATTATTTTCAATTAGGGATTCACGATACTCTTATAAATTACGGCATTGGGTGTATTACACTATAGCAAAGTCTCGTACTGATACGAGTGTTCGTTACAAATTGCCAAAAAACCAGCTTGCACTGTCTTTGAAACCCATAATCGGGTCTCTCTACCTAACACCACCACCCCTCATATACCAGCTCGTACCTTCTACACACCCGCCCCGAGCACCCCACCATCCCCAAGTTGCTCCATTCCGTGAAACATATGGCTTCCAGAGGGTTGCGTACCAGAACATAAAGCATGACAGCTTTATTTACGTGTGTTCTCCCCAACCCAAAACTCCGCATTCCAAAAGTCCCGCGTCATTGTTACGTAGAGATAGGAGGTAAATAACAGATGACCGCAAAAAGCATCAAAAACACTAAAAATATAAGAAAAATACATTTCCAAAGTAAAAGCAGGTGCGGAGTCATTAGCTAGAAATACTGAATTGACGATGTCAAAGGAATTTTATTTTCTTGTTAATCTAAGAGGTTCTCTCTACTTGGGAATTGATAGTACTTCCACAGTTTCGTCAAATGAAGTTATTCCGACTCACTTTGAAAATAAGTATGTTGTTTCAAATCACAAGAGATCGTGTAGCCCATAAAATGAATTGAAATGTACTACACCTAATCGTTACCTTAATTCTACACTACGACACCCTGTTTACTTCACTCATTCTAAATAATACTTGAGATATTATATTGCGTTGTGTCCATTATGATTCTATAAATGATGTGAACTTACTATTAATACGGATGACGGACTCATTACTCCTAGCCTGAATTGTCTTAGATTGCCTTTAGACATCACTAGTAATTTGCAACGCTCATCTAAAAGATACCACAAGATATTCTCCTTATTCTTAGATATACATATCTCCTAAAGGAATTTCCCTAAATGATTTCTTAGATGGAAGGAATAATTAACCAAGTGGCTTGCAGACCCTGAGGACTCTCGGAGATCCGTAGGACAGCGTCTTGCCTGGGCGATATCTTGACAATGACTGACACATGGCCGTCGTTAACCAACACCAAACAGTTTGACTAACTATCGAATCAACAAACAACATACGGTCGGTACTTAAGCAAAATTACACGTATATTTACAATCAAATACATGAAATAACCGAACAACGCTTTGCCCAACTAAATACAAATACAACAAAAGATATCTTCCTTTCGCACAATACGCACTTCCATTTTACGTAAATAAGAAAATATCAAAATTACATTACAACTCGAAGCAAAGTATAATCTCTCTTGTCGAAGTTTTGACAAAGTTCTGATTATACCTGTTAATATCTGTAATTTTTTTAAGTGACTAAACATATCATACTTATGATAAAGGACATTATGAAACTAACCCTTAAACGCCGACTGGACGTATTTTACGTCGAGATAAATTGTCTGTCGGGTGCCGACTGGACGTATTTTACGTCGACATACAAAAGTTTTTTTAAAATTCGCGGAAAATACTTATAGGCCTACCAGCCTAAAACTTTTGAATCACGCGCCTTGGGGAATGCTGGGAGTCCACGGATCAAGGCTTGTTTGTTTTGAAGCGTGACCCAGGTGCGCATAACGCGATATCCCTTCTTCTCGCTCCAGCCAGCATCAGTAGCGCACCATCCGAGAGCGATCTTTCGTGAAAAGCGTGTTTTTTTTTCTGGACTTGTGCGAGACTTTGAGCATTTGTATGCTACAAGACATTCCTAGATATGTCTCAACGACGTGTGAACCGTGAAAGGCGCGTTTACCCGTCGGAAGGGATCGTGTAAGGCGAGTTTTGGACATGGATGCTGGCGAGGGGCCAAGCACCCAGCATGACCCGCGCCTCAAGGCCGTTCTGTGCGGCCACGTGTGTCTGAAAGTGTTTCGGGAAAACATCGTATGCCTTTGGTTACCCTAGGAAGCCTGTGGGCGTCCTTAGGGGCATTCGTAGGCATTTGGGAGGCCTCCAACAAGAGACATAGACGAATATCTTTCGGAGCTTGATCGGGAACATGTCGCAAGTCTCATTTTGATGGCGGATGGTCATCGAGTGATGAGGACATCAGTCCCGATGAAAGTGAGGATGAAATATTTGCCCCCAATGTCCGTTCGAGGCTCACATCCCGAAAGTGAGCTCGAATTCAGTGCATACGAGGGGGAATCTGAGGGGAGGGGGAGGGGGAGGGTGGGGATACGGGCTCAAGTTTTATCGCAGAGGACGATACAGAAAGTGAGGGCCTAAGTGAGGGAGATGGGCCAACGGGGGGGGGTAGTGTGCATCGTGCCCGCACCCGTGCGCGTGCGCGCGCACGGGCACGTAGAAGGTCGGCTCGTCGCGCCAGCCAAGGTGAAGGTCGGTCGTCGGAGAGTGACGAGGGGTGGACGGAGGACCCCCCCCCTCCTAACATGCACCCCTTCACGGCAACCCCTGGGATGACCGTACCAATACCCCTGACTGTTTTGGGATTCATCCAGCTTTTCCTGACGCGGGAATTGCTGGAATACCTGGTACACGAGACGGTGGACTACGCTCGGTTACTGCCGGTATGAGCTGAAGACGACCTT